>NC_057809.1:235871583-236171583 GCF_018294505.1 Triticum aestivum
CTCCTCCGGCGAGCCCTCGCCGGAGCTCGCCCTCCGCCGGCCACCGCCTCCACCACCGCACCGGGCTGCCGCCTTGCTCCTCGTCCCGGCGCCGCCCGACGCTGGCGACCGTGCCTGCCGCGCCGCCTCCCGCCGTCCCGCGGCCAGATCGGGACGCCGGCGAGCTCCCGTTGCCGTCCCTGCCTTCTCCGGCGCGGATCCAGCGAGATCCGCCACCACTTCGAAAACCGTGCCGCGGTCAACCCTAGATCCGCGAGGTGATGAATTTCTCTAAGTCCCCGTTTTCCAGATTCAAATGCCCTTGTTCATCATGCCGTAACTTTGCATCCGTGGCTCCGTTTTGGGCATATAGCATATCAAAATGTTCGTCTGAGAGAGTACATCATTTCATCTCATTTCATCATTTTCATTTGAGTTCATCTTGACGCCCGAAATGCTGTTAGAAGAATGCTATTTGAGATAATTGTCAGATCTGCTGCCCCAATTAGATATTTGTCATTTTTGCCATGATTATTGTGTGCATGATATGCCCCTGAGCTCTACATGAGTTTTATTATATGTTTTTCCATCTATCCAGAGGTGCAACCCATGTATTTTTGTGATGTGTGTGGTGACTAGCACAAGCTTGCAAAGTGGTGCATTCGTTAATGCCGATTTCAGGGACTAGCAATTCCACCAAGTCCTTGAGCTGGTTATCTCAATATGCCATATGTTCATGTTGTTTCCTAGTGATCCATGCCTCTTTTGAGGATGATCAGTAAGGATGTTTTGTTAATCTTGTAGTGCTCTATCCATCCATGTCTTTGTTTGCAATTATGGAGCACCCGAGCTTGAGTCAATCGAGCTCTACTTTTACTATTTCGTGAATCTGGGCAGATTGTCTACTTGTTAGCAATTTTGCCGAGGATGTTGTAGTTGATCCGTGCATGCTATGTTATTGTTCTTGCCATGTCTAGCTTGTATTTTATGTATTCTTGATGGGTGTATGCTTAGTTTATCATGACTTGCTCTGTAGTGAGTGCATCAAGCTCGTAAACATGCCTACTTGATATCTGTTTCAGCATGCTCCAGTTTTCACTAAGTCTGAGAACTGATTATGTTTTTGCCATGTTCACATGCTTGCAAATGTATTTTCCGATCCCTTTTGGCTCAAGGTCACTAAGGGACTTTTGTTACGATCTTTGAGTAGCTCCATGCCATGCTTTACTTTGCCATGTTCAGGTCATGTAGCATATTGTTTTCATGCTCCAAAGTGTGCTATCTGATCTGAAATTCCAGACAAGTGTTAATTTCACTAAGTCTGAGATCTGTTTGCCAAATGCATTTTTGCCATGCTTGTTTGAACCTGTTAATGGATGATTTGGCCGTAGCTCAGTGCTAGTCTTTTGTTAAGCATCATGAATGGATCCCTGCCATGTATTTTTATGCCATGTTTGGGTGCTGTAGCATGTTCATCTTGTTGCATTTAGATGGCTACTTGTTGTTAATCGCAAAACGTGGTCATATTTGATTTGCTTGCCATTTCCAAACCGTACCTTCGATTCCGGCGATCTTTATATCGTTTTCAAGCGATTTCATCTCACCTTTCCAGTGGCACACTTGGATTTCCAAGTAGAGGCCAGGTTCATTCATTCCTTGTCAATTCTTGCATATGCATCCCGCATCGCATCCCGCATAGCATACCATCTTTGCATCATATTGTTTGAGCTTTGCACGTGGTTGATTGTGCCATTGTTGCTTGTTTGTCTTGTTTGGGTAGAGCCGGGAGACGAGTTCTCTAATGAGGAGCCCGTTGAGTTTGCTTTCGAGGATCCAGTCAACTCTGACAACTTTGCAGGCAAGATGATCATACCCTCGAAATCACTACTATCTTTGCTTTGCTAGATGCTCGCTCTTTTGCTATGCCTATGCTACGATGCCTACCACTTGCTTATCATGCCTCCCAAATTGCCATGTCAAACCTCTAACCCACCATGTCCTAGCAAACCGTAGATTTGGCTATGTTACCGCTTTGCTCAGCCCCTCTTATAGCGTTGCTAGTTGCAGGTGAAGATTGGAGACCGTTCCTTGTTGGAACATTATTTACTTGTTGGGATATCATTATGTTGCCATGTTATCTTAATGCATCTATATATTTGGTAAAGGGTGGAAGGCTCAGCCTCTCGCCTAGTGTTTTGTTCCACTCTTGTCGCCCTAGTTTCCGTCATATCGGTGTTATGTTCCCGGATTTTGCGTTCCTTACGCGGTTGGGTTATAATGGGAACCCCTTGATAGTTCGCCTTGATTAAAGCTTTTCCAACAATGCCCAACCTTGGTTTTACCATTTACCACCTAGCCTCTTTTTCCCTTGGGTTTCCGGAGCCCGAGGGTCATCTTATTTAAACCCCCCCCGGGCCAGTGCTCCTCTGAGTGTTGGTCCAAACAGAGCCACTTGCAGCGCCACCTCAGGGCAACTCGAGGGTTGGTTTTAGTTGTACGTAGTGTTCATCTGAGTGTGCCCTGAGAAAGAGATATGTGCAGCTCCTATCAGGATTTGTCGGCACATTCGGGCGGTGTTGCTGGATTGGTTTTAACTTGTCGAAGTGTCTTGAAGAACCAGGATACCGAGTCTGATCAGAACGTGTCGGGAGGAGGTCTATTCCTTCGTTGACCGTGAGAGCTTGTCATGGGCTAAGTTGGGACTCCCCTGCAGGGATTTGAACTTTTGAAAGCCGTGCCCGCGGTTATGGGCAGATGGGAATTTGTTAATGTCCGGTTGTAGATAACTTGAACCTTAACTTAATTAAAATGAATCAACTGTGTGAGTTGCCGTGATGGTCTCTTCTCAGTGGAGTCCGGGAAGTGAACACGATGTTGGAGTAATGCTTGCCGCAGGATGCCCTCTAATTACTCGTCCGCGCTTTGCCTCCTCTTCTCGCTCTCTTTTGCGAACAGGTTAGCCACCATATATGCTACTCGCTTGCTGCAGTTCCACATATTTACCTTGCCTTACCTATAAGCTTAAATAGTCTTGATCGCGAGGGTGCGAGATTGTTGAGTCCCTGTGGCTCACAGATTACTTCCAAAACAGATGCA
Organism: Triticum aestivum; assembly: GCF_018294505.1. Classification (NCBI taxonomy): domain Eukaryota; kingdom Viridiplantae; phylum Streptophyta; class Magnoliopsida; order Poales; family Poaceae; genus Triticum; species Triticum aestivum. The sequence goes on from NC_057809.1 coordinate 235,874,659, forward strand.
GGGCCTGATGATTCCGTTCCAGATGACGCGCTTGAGCTCAAGTGGGAGTTTGACAAGGACTCACGCTGATACTACGTGTCTTTCCCTGATGATCAGTAGTGGTGCCCAGTTGGGGTGATCGGGAACGTGTCGCATGTTGGGTTATCTTTTATTTTGGCGCCGTAGTCGGGCCATGAGTGTTTGAATGTTGTAATGCTATTTATTTACTTTGTGTGACGTGGTGAGTGTAAGCCAACTATGTATCTCCCCTTTTATTATCTATATTACATGGGATGTTGTGATGATTGCCTAACTTGCGACATTGCTTTCAATCCGGTTATGCCTCTAAGTCATGCCTCGACACGTGGGAGCTATAGCCGCATCGAGGGCGTTACAAGTTGGTATCAGAGCCTTCCCCGACCTTAGGAGCCCCCATTGCTTGATCGTTATTAGCGGCCAAGTTGTGTCTAGAGAAATGTTTTGAGTCATTTAGGAATTATATATCAGAGAGTTAGGAATTCTTTTTACTTCCCAGTCTCCTCATCGCTCTGGTAAGCCATTCTGACGTAGAGTTTTGACTCTTCTCTTCTCAAATTTCACTAATTTTTTTTTAGGATCACGCGGGTATCTTGGAATCGTTTCGATGGTTTTGTGACGAGAACATTGTTCTTGGTGCCTCTTGTCTTTAGGGGTTGTGGCAGTGTCCCGGGGAGTTGAGCTCCGAGGTGTTGTCGTCACAATTTTATCGTTGCAGTTCTGGAATACCTGAGTTTAGTACGCCGACATCGAAAATCTCTTTTATGCAGTTCGTTGTTGAGATAACCTCGACGCCACCCAGTACTGGGGCGGGAGTTCGGGAGTATCGCCATAACTTGTATAATGGATGCTTTTCGAAGGTTGAGGTAGATGGTTTCCGAAGTTTTTCTCGGTTATGTGTTGAAGGATGGATACAGCTGGATGTAGGATTTGCTAGATTTGGGTGAGATATTATGCTTCCCATGTATCCCCAACACCAGATTGCATAACCGGAAAGGTTCGGGAGTTTCATAGGTGGGAATTCTTGTAGCTCTAGTTCTTCTTCCACGGATATTTGGTTTGAGATTGGGATTTCTTACCGAGTATTCGTTCTTGATCCGTACCTTGTTGATTTATTTCTCTACCTAAATTCTAAGTGGATTCTCAATTTATGGATATGTGACCATTTCAAGTGGAATGCATTCATTCATTTTGTTCGGATGTGAAGACTATATGTTGCAATTTTCATTCCGTTGGATTCAGCTTCAATATTTATCTGTCAATGTGCTAATGGTTGTCACCCTCTTCAGGATGGCTCCTGCTAAGAGCACCAATCAGAATCAGGATCCGCCACCACCTCATCCTCCTCCGGAGGCATGGCAAGCCGTGATGGCCGCAGCCAATGCAAACACACAGTTGATCATGCAAATTCTTCAAGAGCGCAATCAAGCGAACCAAGGCAACCAAGGCAACAATCAAAATCACTTTGCTACACTCAACCAGTTCCTTGCTAACGGGCCAAAGACTTTCAGCAATTGTGTTGAGGCAACTGATGCTGATGATTGGCTCGTGGATCTGTGCAAGCATTTCGAGTGCAGTAACGTCAGGCCTGAGGACTTCGTCAAGTTCGCTTCCTTCCAACTCAAAGATCAAGCTGCAGAATGGTTCCAGCAGTACAAGGATTCTAGAGGAGGCCGTGCGATTACCTAGGATGAATTCCGTCAAGACTTCAAAGCTCATCATATTCCTCAGAGCGTGGTTGAAAGCAAGCGTGAGGAATTTCGCAACCTGAAGCAAGGCTCTTTGTCTGTCTATGACTACAACAAGTTGTTTCAGAAGCTCGCCCGCTTTGCTAAGCAGGACGTCCCTGACGAGAAGAGCATGATATACCAGTTCAGGGGTGGTCTAAGAGAAGAAATTCAGCTAGCTCTTGTCCTCTTTGAGCCCTTGAGGTACGATGAGTTCTACAACATGGCATTGAAGCAAGAGGCCGCTCAACTGAGGTGTGATGCTTCCAAGAAGCGAGTCAGAGACACTACTCCTTCTTCCTCTACTCAAGTGGCCAAGCAGCAGAAGTATTGGCTTCCTCCTCCTTCGTTCCGTCAGCCGTATCAGCAGAAGAGCAAAGGTGGCAGTGGATCTTCCCACCCACCCAACCCTGGCTTTCAGAACAAGACTTCGTCTCAAGCTCCAAGATCGAGTGCTCCATATCACCGTCCGCTTTCAGAGGTCACGTGCAACAAGTGCCAACAGAAGGGTCACTATGGCAACAAATGCTTCAATCAGAGGTGTCTCCCCCCTCCTCCTCCTGTGAGATCGGCATGTACAGCTATGGTCAAGCATAACCCCAAGCACGCCAGGGTCAACTTGCTGAATGCAGCTCAGGCAGAGGACTCGCCAGATGTCATCATGGGTAACCTTCCTGTTAACGATGTTCTTGCAAAAGTTCTTTTTGACACTGGTGCATCGCTTTCTTTTATTTCAACACCATTTGTTGCCAAGCATGATTTTGTGACCGAGAGGATTCATGTCCCGTTGAAGATTGTGTCTCCGGGCAAGCAAATGACTTCTAACAATTGCGTCCCGGATGTCTCTATCACGTTGGGAGATTACAAGTTCCTTTCTTCTCCGGTGGTTCTTGGTAACTCGGATATTGATCTTATTCTCGGAATGGATTGGCTTTCTAAGCACAAGGCGCATCTTGATTGTGCAGCCAGGCAGATTCAATTGACTCATTCATCTGAGGATGTAATTGTCTTTGCCGCTCATGATGATACCATCCGTCTGTTTTCTCTCAGTGAGAAGGGTGACCTGGATGCTATCTCGCAAATTCCAGTCGTTCGCGAATATCAAGACGTCTTTCCAGAAGAGCTTCCAGGAATGCCTCCGCACCGGCCAGTTGAATTCGTCATCGATCTTGAGCCTGGCACGAAACCGGTTTGCAAGCGTCCATACAAGCTCGGACCTGAAGAGTTGAAGGAGCTGAAGAAGAAACTCAATATTCAAGAGAGAATGGGTCTCATCCGGCCTAGTTCTTCTCCATGGGGTTGTGGTGTTCTTTTGTGAAGAAGAAGGATGGAACGGACCGACTTTGTGTTGATTACCGTCCATTGAACAAGAAGACTATCAAGAACAAATACCCACTTCCCAACATCAACGAGCTGTTCGAACAACTCAAAGGTGCCCAAGTATTCTCCAAGCTTGATCTCCGTATGGGTTGTCATCAGATTCGAATCTGTGAGCAAGATATTCCCAAGACGGCTTTCAGGACAAGCTTTGGTTCATATGAATACATTGTCATGTCTTTTGGCCTCGTCAATGCTCCTCCGACGTTCTATCGCATGATGAACTTCATCTTCAACACCTACACCAATGACTTCGTTTTGGTCTATCTCGACGACATTATGATCTTTTCAAAGAACAAGGAAGATCATGCCAAGCACTTGCGTTTGGTGCTCGATAAGCTCAGGGAACACCAGTTCTACGCCAAGTTCTCCAAGTGCGAATTTTGGCTCGATGAGGTTCTTTATCTTGGTCATATCATCTCTGCCAAGGGCATTGCGGTGAATCCTGAGAAGGTGTCTGCAATTGTGAATTGGGAACCTCCTCAGAACGTGAAGCAACTCCGTAGCTTCCTCGGTCTCGCAAGCTACTGTCGAAGATTCATTGAAAACTTTTCTAAGATCACAAAGCCTCTCTCAAATCTTCTCCAGAAGCACGTCAAGTACATTTGGTCTCCGGAGTGTGACATTGCTTTCAACACTTTGAAAGAGAAATTGGTCACTGCTCCAGTTCTGACTCCGCCTGATGAATCCAAGCCGTACGAGGTCTTTTGTGATGCCTCTCTCCAAGGTCTTGGCGCAGTGTTGATGCAAGAAAAGAAAGTTGTTGCTTATACCTCTCGCCAATTGAAGCCCAATGAGAAGAACTACCCCACTCATGACCTCGAGTTGGCGGCAGTTGTGCATGCTCTTTTGACTTGGAGACATCTCTTATTGGGAAGAAAAGTGGACATCTTCATTGACCACAAGAGTCTCAAGTACATCTTCACTCAGCCTAATCTCAACCTCAGGCAGACTCGATGGGTCGAAATGATTCAAGAGTATAATCCGAGTATCGAGTATACTCCAGGCAAGGCCAATGTGATTGCTGGCGCATTGAGCAGGAAGGCTTATTGCAACAGTATTATTCTCAAGCCTTATCAACCCGAGCTTTGTGAAGCTTTCCGCAAACTTAATCTGCAAGTTTTTCCTCAAGGTTTCCTCGCCAACCTTCAAGTCTCTCCTACCTTGGAAGACCAGATTCGCCAAGCTCAGCTTCTTGATGCTATGGTGAAGAAGGTGAAGATTGGGATTGCCAAGAGTCAACCCAAGTATAAGTGCTACCGCCTTGATGACAAGGATACTCTCTTCTTCGAGGATCGTATTGTTGTGCCCAAAGGTGACCTTTGTCAAGTGATCATGAACGAGGCTCACAATTCTCTCCTCTGCATCCACCCTGGGAGCACGAAGATGTATCAGGACCTCAAGCAGGCTTATTGGTGGACTCGAATGAAGCGCGAGATTGCTCAATTCGTGAATGAATGTGATGTCTGCAGAAGAGTGAAGGCAGAACACCAAAGACCAGCGGGTCTCCTCCAACCTCTTGCCATTCTAGAATGGAAGTTTGACCACATTGAGCTGGACTTCATGACTGGATTTCCAAAGTCCAAACGTGGCAATGATGTTATATTCATGGTCATCGACAAACTCACTAAAGTGGCTCATTTTCTGCCTATCAAAGAGTCAATCACTGCAGCTCAATTGGCGAAACTCTATACCTCTCGGATTGTCTCTCTGCACGGTATTCCACAGGTGATCTCTTCAGACCGTGGTAGCATCTTTACCTCCAAGTTTTGGGATTCTTTTCAGAAGGCCATGGGCACCAACATCCGCTTCAGCACAGCTTTCCATCCTCAAACTAGCGGTCAAGTCGAGCGTGTCAACCAGATTCTTGAAGATATGCTCAGGGCTTGTGTGATCTCCTTCGGCATGAAGTGGGAGGATTGTCTTCCTTATGCTAAATTCTCCTACAACAACAGTTTTCAAGCAAGTTCAGGCAAGGCCCCATTAGAAATTCTGTATGGCAGGAAGTGCCGTACCCCTCTCAACTGGTCTGAAACCGGTGAATGTCAGCTTCTCGGAAATGACTTAATCACAGAGGCAGAGGAAATGTGCAAAGTCATTCGAGATAACCTCAAAGCAGCCCAATCCCGCCAGAAGAGCTACTATGATAGTAAGCATCGTGATTTGGCTTTCGAGATCGGAGATCATGTTTACCTCCGCGTCTCTCCAATGAAAGGTACTCGTCGCTTCGGTATCAAAGGGAAGCTTGCCCCCAGATACGTGGGACCTTTCAAGATTGTCAGCAAGAGAGGCGATCTCGCCTATCAACTCGAGCTTCCTTCAAACTTTGCAAATGTGCATGACGTGTTCCATGTCTCTCAGCTTCGAAAGTGCTTCAAGACTCCTGACCGCACCATCAACTTCGAGGACATTGAGCTCCAAGAAGATCTCTCTTATCGTGAGCACCCCGTTGCTATTCTTGAAGAGACTGAACGCAAGACTCGCAACAAGTCAATCAAATTCCTCAAAGTCAAGTGGTCACACCATTCCGACGGTGAAGCTACCTGGGAACACGAGGATCACCTCCGTTCTGAGTACCCGGCGTTCTTTCAGTCCTAGATCTCGGGACAAGATCCTTTCATAGTGGTGGAGTGTTGTAACACCCCAGATATGATTTACCCAATATGTACTCCAACTCTTGTCGTTTCCAGCCTTAAGTTATTTTATTTTCTCGGGTTCGGGTCCTTGCCTCCGTGTGTTGTTATCGTTGTCATGCATCTCATATCATGTCATCATGTGCTTTGCATTTGCATACGTGTTCATCTCATGCATTCGAGCATTTTCCCCGTTGTCCGTTTTGCATTCCGGCGCTTCGTTCTCCTCCGGTGGCCATTTCTACCTTTCTTTTGTGTGTGGGGATTAAACATTTCCGGATTGGACCGAGACTTGCCAAGCGGGCTTGGTTTACTACTGGTAGACCGCCTGTCAAGTTTCGTACCATTTGGACTTCATTTGATGCTCCAAGGGTTAACCGAGGGACCGAAAAGGCCTCGTGTGTGTTGCAGCCCAACACCCCTCCAATTTGGCCCAAAACCCACCTAAACCCTCTCCATCATCTAGAGCATTCGATCACGATTGCGTGGCCGAAAACCGCACCTCATTTGGACACTCCTAGCTCCCCCTATGCCTATTTATAACTCCCCCATTCGAAATCCCGGGTCATTCCACCCCTAACCCTAGATCCACCCCTCTCCGCGCGGCCGGACACGTCCGTCGGCCGCCGGACAGCGTCCGCCGCCGCCTGCAGCGAATCACAGTGTGCCAAGTGGCACTGCGCCCACTTCCTCGCCGGCAGGCCCGCCGGCCCGGAGCAGGCCCGCCCGCGCTGCGCCCGGGCCAGATCGAGCGCGCCCGAGCCCCGCCGCCGTCTTCCTCGGGGCCAGCCGCTGCGCGCTGCCTCTCCTCCGGCGAGCCCTCGCTGGAGCTCGCCCTCCGCCGGCCACCGCCTCCGCCACCGCACCGGGCTGCCGCCTTGCTCCTTGTCCCGGCGCCGCCCGACGCCACCGACCGCGCCTGCCGCGCCGCCTCCCGCCGCCCCGCGGCCAGATCGGGACGCCGGCGAGCTCCTGTTGCCATCCCTGCCTTCTCCGGCGCGGATCCGGCGAGATCCGCGCCGCTTCGAAAACCGTGCCGCGGTCAACTCTAGATCCGCGAGGTGATGAATTTCTCTAAGTCCCCGTTTTCCAGATTCAAATGCCCTTGTTCATCGTGCCGTAACTTTTCATCTGTAGCTCCGTTTTGGGCATATAGCATATCAAAATGTTCGCCTCAGAGAGTACATCATTTCATCTCATTGCATCATTTTCATTTGAGTTCATCTTGACGCCCGAAATGCTGTTAGAAGAATGATATTTGAGATAATTGTCAGATCTGCTGCCGCAATTAGATATTTGTCATTTTTGCCATGATTATTGTGTGCATGATATGCCCCTGAGCTCTACATGAGTTTTTTTACATGTTTTTCCATCTATCCAGAGGTGCAACCCATGTATTTTTGTGATGTGTGTGGTGACTAGCACAAGCTTGCAAAGTGGTGCATTCGTTAATGCCGATTTCAGGGACTAGCAATTCCACTAAGTCCTTGAGCTGGTTATCTCAATATGCCATATGTTCATGTTGTTTCCTAGTGATCCGTGCCTCTTTTGAGGATGATCAGTAAGGATGTTTTGTTAATCTTGTAGTGCTCTATCCATCCATGTCTTTGTTTGCAATTATGGAGCACCTAACTTGAGTCAATCGAGCTCTACTTTTACTATTTCGTGAATCTGGGCAGATTGTCTACTCGTTAGCAATTTTGCCGAGGACATTGTAGTTGATCCGTGCATGCTATGTTATTGTTCTTGCCATGTCTTGCTTGTATTTTGTGTATTCTTGATGGGTGTATGCTTAGTTTATCATGACTTGCTCTTTAGTGAGTGCATCGAGCTCGTAAACATGCCTACTTGATATCTGTTTCAGCATGCTCCAGTTTTCACTAAGTCTGAGAACTGATTATGTTTTTGCCATGTTCACATGCTTGCAAATGTATTTTCTGATCCCTTTTGGCTCAAGGTCACTAAGGAACTTTTGTTAAGATCTTTGAGTAGCTCCATGCCGTGCTTTACTTTGCCATGTTCAGGTCTTGTAGCATATTGTTTTCATGCTCCAAAGTGTGCTATCTGATCTGAAATTCCAGACAAGTGTTAATTTCACTAAGTCTAAGATCTGTTTGCCAAATGCATTTTTGACATGCTTGTTTGAACATGTTAATGGATGATTCGGCCGTAGCTCAGTGCTAGTCTTTTGTTAAGCATCATGAATGGATCCCTGCCATGTATTATGATGCCATGTTTGGGTGCTGTAGCATGTTCATCTTGTTGCATTTAGATGGCTACTTGCTATTAATCGCAGAACGTGGTCATATTTGAATTGCTTGCCATTTCCAAACCGTAACTCCGATTCCGGCGATCTTTATATCATTTTCAAGCGATTTCATCTCACCTTTCCAGTGGCATACTTGGATTTCCATTTATAGGCCAGGTTCATTCATTCCTTGTCAATTCTTGCATATGCATCCCGCATCGCATCCCGCATAGCATACCATCTTTGCATCATATTGTTTGAGCCTTGCACGTGGTTGATTGTGCCCTTGTTTCTTGTTTGTCTTGTTTGGGTAGAGCCGGGAGACAAGTTCTCTAACGAGGAGCCCGTTGAGTTTGCGTTCGAGGATCCATTCAACTCTGACAACTTTGCAGGCAAGATGATCATACCCTCAAAATCACTACTATCTTTGCTTTGCTAGATGCTCACTCTTTTGCTATGCCTATGCTACGATGCCTACCACTTGCTTATCATGCCTCCCAAATTGCCATGTCAAACCTCTAACCCACCATGTCCTAGCAAACCGTTGATTTGGCTATGTTACCACTTTGCTCAGCCCCTCTTATAGTGTTGCTAGTTGCAGGTGAAGATTGGAGACCGTTCCTTGTTGGAACATTATTTACTTGTTGGGATATCATTATATTGCCATGTTATCTTAATGCATCTATATATTTGATAAAGGGTGGAAGGCTCGGCCTCTCGCCTAGTGTTTTGTTCCACTCTTGACGCCCTAGTTTCCGTCATATCGGTGTTATGTTCCCGGATTTTGCGTTCCTTACGCGGTTGGGTTATAATGAGAACCCCTTGATAGTTCGCCTTGATTAAAGCTTTTCCAGCAATGCCCAACCTTAGTTTTACCATTTGCCACCTAGCCTCTTTTTCCCTTGGGTTTCCGGAGCTCGAGGGTCATCTTATTTAAACCCCCCCCCCCCCGGGCCAGTGCTCCTCTGAGTGTTGGTCCAAACAGAGCCACTTGCAGCGCCACCTCAGGGCAACTCGAGGGTTGGTTTTAGTTGTACATAGTGTTCATTTGAGTGTGCCCTGAGAAAGAGATATGTGCAGCTCCTATCGGGATTTGTCGGCACATTCGGGCGGTGTTGCTGGATTGGTTTTAACTTGTCGAAGTGTCTTGAAGAACCGGGATACCGAGTCTGATCGAAACGTCTCGGGAGGAGGTCTATTCCTTCGTTGACCGTGAGAGCTTGTCATGGGCTAAGTTGGGACTCCCTGCAGGGATTTGAACTTTCGAAAGCCGTGCCCGCGGTTATGGGCAGATGGGAATTTGTTAATGTCCGGTTGTAGATAACTTGAACCTTAACTTAATTAAAATGAATCAACTGTGTGAGTTGCTGTGATGGTCTCTTCTTGGTGGAGTCCGGGAAGTGAACACGGTGTTGGAGTAATGCTTGCCGCAGGATGCCCTCTAATTACTCGTCCGCGCTTTGCCTCCTCTTCTCGCTCTCTTTTGCGAACAGGTTAGCCACCATATATGCTACTCGCTTGCTGCAGTTCCACATATTTACCTTGCCTTACCTATAAGCTTAAATAGTCTTAATCGCGAGGGTGCGAGATTGCTGAGTCCCTGTGGCTCACAGATTACTTCCAAAACAGATGCAGGGCCTGATGATTCCCTTCCAGATGACACGCTTGAGCTCAAGTGGGAGTTTGACGAGGACTCACGCCGATACTACGTGTCTTTCCCTGATGATCAGTAGCGGTGCCCAGTTGGGGTGATCGGGACCGTGTCGCATGTTGGGTTATCTTTTATTTTGGCGCCGTAGTCGGGCCATGAGTGTTTGAATGTTGTAATGCTATTTATGTACTTTGTGTGACGTGGCGAGTGTAAGCCAACTATGCATCTCCCCTTTTATTATCTATATTACATGGGATGTTGTGATGATTGCCTAACTTGCGACATTGCTTTCAATGCGGTTATGCCTCTAAGTCGTGCCTAGACACGTGGGAGCTATAGCCGCATCGAGGGCGTTACAACATTTTTGCGACAATTCGAGCTTTGTAGATAGTAGCTCTACTATCAGCGTCCGTCTTCCTCTTGAAGATCCATTTATTCTCAATGACTCACCGGTCATCGGGCAAGTCAATCAAAGTCCATACTTTGTTCTCATACATGGATCCCATCTCAGATTTCATGGCCTCAAGCCATTTTGCGGAATCTGGGCTCATCATCGCTTCCTCATAGTTCGTAGGTTCGTCATATTCTAGTAACATGACTTCCAGAACAGGATTACCGTACCACTCTGGTGCAAACCGTACTCTGATTGACCTAGGAGGTTCGGTAGTAACTTGATCTAAAGTTTCATGATCATCATCATTAGCTTCCTCACTAATTGGTATAGGAATCACTGGAACTAATTTCTATGATGAACTACTTTCCAATTCGGGAGAAGGTACAATTACCTCATCAAGTTCTACTTTCCTCCCACTCACTTCTTTCGAGAGAAACTCCTTCTCTAGAAAGGGTCCATTCTTAGAAACAAAATATCTTGCCTTCGGATCTGTGATAGAAGGTGTACCCAATAGTTTCTTTTGGTTATCCTATGAAGACACACTACTCTGAGTTGGGTTCGAGCTTATCAGTTTGAAACTCTTTCACATAAGCATCGCAACCTCAAACTTTAAGAAACGATAGCTTTGGTTTCTTGCCAACCATAGTTCATACGGTGTCATCTCAACAGATTTAGATGGTGCAGTATTTAACGTGAATGCAGCTGTCTCTAATGCATAACCCCAAAACGATAGTGGTAAATCGGTAAGAGACATCATAGATCATACCATATCCAATAAAGTACGATTACAATGTTCGGACACACCATTATGCTGTGGTGTTCCAGGTGGCGTGAGTTGTGAAACTATTCCACATTGTTTCAAATGAAGACCAAACTCGTAACTCAAATATTCGCCTCCGCGATTAGATCATAGAAACTTTATTTTCTTGTTACGATGATTTTCCACTTCACTCTGAAATTCTTTGAACTTTTCAAATGTTTCAGACTTATGTTTCATTAAGTAGATATACCCATATCTGCTCAAATCATTTGTGAAGGTCAGAAAATAACTATACCTGCCGCGAGCCTCAACACTTATCGGATCGCATACATCAGTATGTGTTATTTCCAATAAGTCAGTTGCTCGCTCCATTATTTCGGAGAATGGAGTCTTATTCATCTTGCCCATGAGGCATGGTTCGCAAGCATCAAGTGATTCCAAAAGTCCATCAGCATGGAGTTTCTTCATGCACTTTACACCAATATGACCTAAATGGCAGTGCCACAAATAGGTTGCACTATCATTATTAACTTTGTATATTTTGGCTTCAATATTATGAATATGTGTATCACTACGAACGAGATTCAATAAACCATTCACCTTGGTGTATGACTACGGAAGGTTTTATTCATGTAAACAAAATAACAATTATTCTTTGACTTAAATGAATAACTGTATTGCAATAAACATGATCCAATCATATTATGCTCAACGCAAACACCAAATAACATTTATTTTAGGTCCAACACTAATCCCGAAGGTAAAGGGAGTGTGCGATGGTGATCTTATCAACCTTGGAATCATTTCCAACACACATCGTCACCTCGTCCTCAACTAGTTTTTGTTTGTTTTGCAACTCCCCTTTTGAGTTACTACTCTTAGCAACTGAACTAGTATCAAATACCGAGGGGTTTGCTATAAACACTAGTAAAGTGCACATCAATAACATGTATATCAAATATACCTTTGTTAACTTTGCCATCCTTCTTATCCGCCAAGTATCTAGGGCAGTTCCACTTCTAGTGACCATTTCCTTTGCAATAGAAGCACTCAGTTTCAGGCTTGGGTCTTGCTTTGGGCTTCTTCATGGGAGTGGCAACTTGCTTGCCATTCTTCTTGAAGTTCCCTATCTTTCCCTTTCCCTTTTACTTGAAACTAGTGGTCTTGTCAACCATCAACACTTGATGCTTTTTCTTGATTTCTACCTTCGCCAATTTCAGCATCGCGAAGAGCTTTGGGAATCGTATCCATTATACCTTGCATATTATAGTTCATCATGAAGTTCTAGTAACTTGGTGATAGTGACTAGAGAACTCTGTCAATCACTATCTTATCGGGAAGATTAACTCCCACTTGATTCAAGTGATTGTAGTACTCAGACATTCTGAGCACATGCTCACTCGTTGAGCTATTCTCCTCCTCTTGTAGGCAAAGTACTGTCAGAGGTCTCATACCTCTTGACACGGGCATGAGTATGAGATACCAATTTCAACTCTTGGAACATCTTATATGCTCCGTGGCGTTTCAAAACATTTTTGAAGTCCCGGTTCTAAGCCGTAAAGCATGGTGCACTAAACTACCAAGTAGTCATCATACCGAGCTGTTCAAACGTTCATAATGTCTGCATCTGCTCCTGCAATAGGTCTATCACCTAGCGGTGCATCAAGGACATAATTCTTCTGTGTAGCTATGAGGATAATCCTCAAATCACGGACCTAGTCCGCATCATTGCTACTATCATCTTTCAACATAGTTTCTCTCTAGGAGCATATCAAAAAAAGGGAGCTACATCGCGAGCTATTGATCTACAACATAGTTATGCAAATACTATCAGGACCATGATAAATTAAAGTTCAATTAATCATATTACTTAAGAACTCCCACTTAGATAGATATCCCTCTAGTCATCTAAATGATCACATGATCCAAATCAACTAAACCATGTCCGATCATCACGTGAGATGGAGTAGTTTTCAATGGTGAACATCATTATGTTGATCATATCTACCATATGATTCACGCTCGACCTTTCGGTCTCAAGTGTTCTGAGGCCATATCTGCATATGCTAGGCTCGTCAAGTTTAACCCGAGTATTCTTTGTGTGCAAAACTGGCTTACACCCGTTGTATGTGAACGTAGAGCCTATCACACCCGATCATCACGTGGTGTCTCGGCACGACGAACTGTAGCAACGGTGCATACTCAGGGAGAACACTTATACCTTGAAATTTAGTGAGAGATCATCTTATAATGCTACCGCCGAACTAAGCAAAATAAGATGCATAAAGGATAAACATCACATGCAATCAATATAAGTGATATGATATGGCGATCATCATCTTGTGCCTTTGATCTCCATCTCCAAAGCACCGTCATGATCACCATCGTCACCGGCTTGACACCTTGATCTCCATCGAAGCATCATTGTCGTCTCGCCAACTATTGCTTCTACGACTATCGCTACCGCTTAGTGATAAAGTAAAGCAATTACATGGCGATTGCATTTCATACAATAAAGCAACAAGCACATGGCTCCTACCAGTTGCCGATAACTATGTTACAAAACATGATCATCTCATACAATAAAATTTAGCATCATGTATTGACATATCACATCACAACATGCCCTGCAAAAACAAGTTAGACATCCTCTACTTTGTTGTTGCAAGTTTTACATGGCTGCTACGGGCTGAGCAAGAACCGTTCTTACCTACGCATCAAAAACCACAATGCGGTATAGTGATTGCTTTTTGATCTTCAAAAAGAACCATGTTCATTGAATCCAATTCAACTAAAGCTGGAGAAACAGACACCCACTAGTCACCTGTGTGCGAAGCACGTCGGTAGAACCAGTCTCGCGTAAGCGTACGCGTAATGTCGGTCTGAGATGCTTCATCCAACAATGCCGCTAAATCAAGAATCAACTAGTGACGGCAAGCAATATGTATATACCCACGCCCACAACTCCTTTGTGTTCTACTCGTGCATATAACATCTACGCATAAACCTAGCTCGGATGCCACTATTGGGAACGCGGTAATTTCAAAAAAAATCCTACGCACACGCAAGATCATGGTGATGCATAGCAACGAGAAGGGAGAGTATCGTCTATGACCATAAGCGGAAGCGTTATGACAACGCGGTTGATGTAGTCGTACGTCTTCACGATCGACCGATCTAGCACCAAAGGTACGACACCTCTGCGATCTGCACACGTTCAGCTCGGTGACGTCCCGTGAACTCACGATCTAGTAGAGCTTCGAGGAGATTTTCGTTGGCACGACGGCGTGATTACGGTGATGATGATGCTACCAGAACAGGGCTTCGACTAAGCACTGCTACGATATGACCGAGGTGGATTATGGTGGAGGGGGCACCGCACACGGCTAAGAGATCAATGATCAACTTGTGTGTCTATGGGGTGCCCCCTCCCTCGTATATAAAGGAGTGGAGGAGGGGGAGAGGCTGGCCCTCCTAGGCGCGCCCCAAGGGGAGTCCTACTCCCATCGGGAGTAGGACTCCAACCCTTCCAAGAGTAGGAGTAGGAGAGAGGGAAGGAGGAGAGAGGGCAAGTAAAGGGGGGCGCGCCCCCTCCTTGTCCAATTCAGACTAGAGGGGGAGGGGCGCGCGGCCTGCCCTGGCCGCCCTTCCTCTTCTCGACTAAGGCCCAATAGGCCCATTACACTCCCCAGGGGGTTCCGGTAACCCCCCAGTAGTCTAGTATTTGTCCGAACTTGCCCGGAACTTTTCTGTAGTTCAAACATAGTCATCCAATATATTGATCTTTATGTCTCGACCATTTCGAGACTCCTCGTCATGTCCGTGACCATATCAACTCATATTACCGATCGTCACCGAACGTTAAGCGTGCGGAACCTACGGGTTTGAGAACTATGCAGTCATGACTGAGACTCGTCTCTAGTAAATAACCAATAGCGGAACCTGGATGCTCATATTGGCTCCTACATATTCTACGAAGATCTTTATCGGTCAAACCGCATAACGGTATACGTTGTTCCCTTTGTCATCGGTATGTTACTTGCCCGACATTCGATCGTCGGTATCTCAATACCTAGTTCAATCTCGTTACCGGCAAGTCTCTTTACTCGTTCTGTAATGCTACATCCCGTAACTAACTCATTAGCTACATTGCTTGCAAGGCTTATTGTGATGTACATTACCGAGAGGGCCCAGAGATACCTCTCCGACAATCGGAGTGACAAATCCTAATCTTGATCCATGCCAACTCAACAAACACCATCAGAGACACCTGTAGAGCACCTTTATAATCACACAGTTACGTTCTGACGTTTGGTAGCACACAAAGTGTTCCCCCGATATTCGGGAGTTGCATGATCTCATAGGCATAGTAACATGTATAGTTATGGAGAAAGCAATAGCAACAAACTAAACGATCATCGTGCTAAGCTAACGGATGGGTCAAGTCAATCACATCATTCTCTAATGATGTGATCCCGTTAATCACATAACAATTCATATCTATGGTTAGGAAACATAACCATCATTGATTCAACGAGCTAGTCAAGTAGAGGCAAACTAGTGACACTGTGTTTGTCTATGTATTCACACATGTACTAAGTTTCTGGTTAATACAATTCTAGCATGAATAATAAACATTTATCATGATATAAGGAAATATAAATAACAACTTTATTATTGCCTCTAGATCATATTTCCTTCATGTTATTGTTCATTTCATCTAGCAACTCTCTTTGAGATTTAACAACTTGTTCTAACTGGGTTTGAACCACAGAAGCATGTTTTCCCACACCTCTAACATCATTTGAGATTCTAAATAACAAGTCACTCAAGCGAGCAATCATATCAGAATTGTATTTCAATTGTTTCATAACATTTTCATTGAAATGATCTTGTTTTCTAATATAACACTACTGCAGGATGCTGCTAACGCGACACTATGATCAGAGACCCTTCGATGAAACTGTGTGCGATGCAATAATCGCAAACGGTGGTGTAAAAGAACCGTCAAAAAAGGTGCAAAACGTTTGCAATGGCGGAGCCATCAAACACGGTTCAGATTTTAGTTGCGTGTGCGATGCAGGGCATACGGCTCAGTCCAATGAACTATTTGTGATGAGGCAGAACATAAGAAACGGGCAGCCTGATGAAGGCATGTGCGATATACAGCATACAGTTCACTCGGATGAACTGTTTGTGATTAGGCAACACAAAAGAAACGGCCAGCCAGATCAAGATGTGTGTGATTGAGGGCATACGCTTCAGAAGGATTAACTATTTGCGATTAGGCAACTGAACAGAAACGGGTCAGCAAGATCAAAGTGTCTGCGATTGATGGCATACACTTCACATGGATGAACTGTTTGCGATTAGCCACAACAAACTGAAACAGTTAGATAGATCAACGTGTGTGCGCTAGACGGGAACACACATCCTAATTAAAAGAAGCGTGTGTGATGGTAATAACGAGCGCGCACGATTGTTGGAACAAGACATGTGCTGACATTGCCTACTGCGGTGCAGCACTATTCCTGGAAGGCGTAACGTGGACACTACTGCAGGATGCTGTTAACGCGGCCGAGAAGGCGTACGTGCGCACGTTACGCCTTCCGGGAATAGTGCTGCACTTATAACCGTCAGTAAATTTTGAGCATGTGTCCCATCACATTCCAAATTGCAAACCTGATCACACCGATCAAAACCTAAACGGTTTCCCACTTAGGAGCGTATTACTACTCGGTTATAAATACTACTACTCCAAGATGACTGCACATTCCTCCTCAATTCCTCATCCACAAAAACAAAGTCATTCATCATCGTTCCCTTTGCGTCTACCATGGCCAGCGTGAGTTCTGGGTCGAGAGATTACCACCAGGGAGATGCGAGCATGGAAGCGGAAGCACGAGAAATGTCCCCCCTCGCCGCGAACGCAGCCGGCATGTCCCGCCGCATGGCCGTAGCAGCACCGAGGTCCCGCCGCACCGCCGAAGCAGCACGCAAGTCCGGCCGCGTTGTCGATGCGATAACGGGTCTTGCCGCACCGCGGAACCAGAAGAGATGTCCCGCCGCGCCACGAATGCAATAGATATGTCCTCCCGCGCCACGGCAGCATGGGAAAATGTCTCGCGGGCAGGCGAGGACTCTTATAGGCGCATGCATGCGATCGTCCATAGCAAGATGGATCAGATCTCCAGCTGGGCGAGGTTGCAGGATGACATGAAAGCCTCTTTTGCCGGCGTCAACCGGCAACTAAATGAGATCAATGTGAACCTCCGGGCCGAGCGTGACCTGCTGAGGGTGAAGATCATTGGAAGTGCGGAGCAGTAGGAGGAGACCGGTGCCTTGTTGAAGAGGACTGATGTCATCGTCGAGAAACTTATGGACGAGAATGCCATGTTGCGCATCGAGCGCAGAAGGCTGCTGGTGGAATCTGTGGATGCTCTCAAGAAGCATCTTGAGGACAAGAAAGAGCTCATCGCCTCTCGCCCCGGAGACTAGTTCCTGCGACCTGCAGCAACGTAGAGATCAGCAAGCCAGATTGTTATCTTCCCTTTTCTTTTGCCCTTGTGTATTTTGGGTGTTGCCGCATGTGGCCTTTTTTAATTATGTTCCTAAATATGTAAGACAATTATTATCCACTGTCATCGTCCTTATATTCATCATGCTTGCTATAAGTCGCAGTCGATGCTATATAGGTCCGTCAGATCTTACATCAAGATCCGTGCAAAACTTTCTTTTCGGATTTTCATTTTTCTCTCTTAAATCTCAGCCCAGTGAGACATATAGCCACGCCGTAGAACAGAGGCTCGGGCGCCATTAATGGAGACATTGGGAGGGAGGTGTGCGGTGGGTAGCGGTCAAAGGGCTCTCCTCCTGATGAGCACGCACAGGGGTCTGATCGCACACCTCCTGTACTCAAATAGCTACCCCGCACGGCACCTCCTAGCCAATAAAAAAGGGACGCGTGGCGGCGCATAAATGGTAAGTAGAACGCCCATGGTTTCAATAATACTTGTGTTTCCGATTTGTAACGTGACAACACTTGTTCCAAAATGACTTTGTTGACTATTAATGTGTGCGCCTTCGCAAATCAAACAGAAAAATTACCACATGTTGGTGCCATGTCATGACACCATGCCAATTTTCATGATTTTCAGGCATGTTTTGGATTTATAGGAATTAAAAAACCAAGTTTCTCAATCATTCCATCCGAGCCACGACGCCCAAATGTTTGAATTTCATTCCCATTTCTTGCATGGGACCTAAAATTCACCCAAGGACAAACATGTGATTTTTCAACCAACTTTGGTGACTGGAGCCTGTGCTTGTAGTTCAAATTTGAATTGTGCACATTAAATACGCAGAAACTCAATTAATGTGTAAAAAGGCCAAATGAACCTGGAATAATTCTAAAATTTAGCATGATACTTCTATTTGGTCTAATCTGCCTGTATAAAAAAATTAAGGCAGGAGAAGGCAGTGTACGTATCTCGTTTCGCACACGGAGGTGACACATTCCCTCTCGGAACCACAAGCCTTCTTGAGGGAAGCTCCGGTTTGCAAGAAGATCACACCAAAGCTTGTCCCAATTCGGCCAAAAAATTACCGCAGCATGTTGGTGCCATGTCATGACACCATGCCAAGTTTCATAATTTTCTGGGGTGTTTTGGATTTACAGGATTTAAAAACCAAGTTTCTCAATCTTTTCGGCCGAGCCACGATGGCCAGATGTTTGAATTTCATTCCCATTTCTTGGATGGGACCTATAAATTCACCCAAAGACACACATGTGATTTTTCAACAAACTTTGGTGCATTGGAGCATGTGCTTGTAGTTTGAATTTGAATTATGCACATTAAATGCGCAGAAACTCAATTAATGTATAAAAAGGCCAAATGAACCCGGAATAATTCCAAAAATTAGCACGATATTTCTATTTGGTCTAATCTGCCTATGTAAAAAAATTAAGGTGGGAGAAGAAAGTGTACGTATCTCGTTTCGCACACGGAGGTGACACGTTCCCTCTCGAAACCACGAGCCTTCTTGAGGGAAGCTCCGGTTTGCAAGAAGCTTACACCAAAGCTTGTCCCAATTTGGCCAAAAAATTTACTGCAGCATGTTGGTGCCATGTCATGACATCATGCCAAGTTTCATGATTTTCAGGGGTGTTTTGGATTTACAGGAATTAAAAAACCAAGTTTCTCAATCTTTTCGGCCGAGCCACGACGCCCAGATGTTTGAATTTTATTCCCATTTCTTGCATGGGACCTAGAAATTCACCCAAGGACACACATGTGATTTTTCAACCAACTTTGGTGCACTGGAGCATGTGCTTGTAGTTCAAATTTGAATTATGCACATTAAATGCACAGAAACTCAATTAATGTATAAAAAAGGTCAAACGAACCCGGAATAATTCCAAAATTTAGCACGATACTTCTATTTGGTCTAATCTGCCTGTGTAAAAAAATTAAGGCGGGAGAAGGCAGTGTACGTATCTCGTTTCGCACATGGAGGTGACACGTTCCCTCTCGGAACCACAAGCCTTCCTGAGGGAAGCTCCGGTTTGCAAGAAGCTTACACCAAAGCTTGTCCCAATTCGGCCAAAAAAATACCGCGGCATGTTGGTGCCATGTCATGACACCTTGCCAAGTTTCATGATTTTCAGACATGTTTTGGATTTACAGGAATTAAAAAACCAAGTTTCTCAATCTTTCTGGCCGAGCCACGACGGCCAGATGTTTGAATTTCATTCCCATTTCTTGGATGGGACCTATAAATTAACCCAAAGACACACATGTGATTTTTCAACAAACTTTGGTGCATTGGAGCATGTGCTTGTAGTTCAAATTTGAATTATGCACATTAAATGCCCAGAAACTCAATTAATGCATAAAAATGCCAAACGAACCCGGAACAATTCCAAATTTAAACACGACAGTCATGTACTAGTTGCATGTTCACTGTATGTAAATGTTCTAGCAATTCAAACACCATCTGTCGGGTGGTAGGTGCGACATATGCCAACGGATGGCTTATCATTGTAAGAGCCAGTAAGACGTCGCCGGTGCCTGGAAACGGGATAAGGCGAAGACATGCACGCCGGCGGATCTTACCCAGCTTCGGGGCTCTCTGTGGAGATAACACCCCTACTGCTGCTCTGCGGGGTCTCCGCATGATCACTAGATGGACAAGTAGCTACACAATGCTCCTTGAGCTGTTCGGTGGGAGGAGGAAGAAGGGCACGGCTAGCCTGCTTCTTCTCCTTGTGTGGTGTCTATGACTAGCAGGGGGTCGAACCCTTTGCATGGGTGCCCCGGGGGGTTTATATAGGCCTACCCCCCGGGGGTACAATGGTAATCCGACTGGGCGCGGGGCCCAGCCATCTGTGACTGCGCTCGCCGGCTTCTGCGCCGGCTGCTGGGGCCCGCCGACTGGTGGGTCCCGCCGGCTGCCGGCCCCTTGGTCGACAGGCAGGCCCCACTGTCCAGGACCTGGTCGGCGGCTGATCACTGTGGCTCCATCTTGGTGACGTGGGCTTCGTCGTGGTAGGCACGGCTACAGTGCCGCCGCCCGTCGGGCGATCACTGTAGCCTCATCGCGTCTTGTCTCCTTAATGGGGCGTCTCCTTCGAGGAGGTGGCAAGCCGGCTGCGGGGAGCCGGCTCTGTCTTGGGCCGACTGGGGGGAGGCGTGGCCGCCTTCGGGTGTCTCTCTGCCCGAAGGGGCCCACCGTCTGTGGGCCGCGCTGGCGGCCCGTCGTGGGTGACACCAGGGTCAACATGGCAACAGTGCCGCGCCGGACGGGTCATGCCCACTCCGTACGGCGCACTGTGCCAGGCGTGCTCCGGGATTCCGGGGTGGCAAGCTCCACTGTAGCCACGCCCCGTCACATCGCCGCTAGGTGGATGCAAACTTTGAGGGTACGGTCTCGACCGCTTTATGGGAGCCGGCTTCTTGGAGTCGGCCTTCTCGCGGCCGGCTTCCCGAAGTCGGCCCTCCCGTGGCTTTCTTCATGAGGGCTAAAGTCGGGCCGCCTTCCGAAAGCCGGCCTGGATGACAGCCAGCAAGGGGAAGGCGGCCCCACGTCTTGGGTTCTTGAGAGCCGGACAGGCTCGTAATTTTATCAAAAGGGCCAGGGGAAGCCGGCTAGGCTACCCATGGCTATTTACTCCGACAGTAGTCCCCGAAGCTGATCGAGCTTCGAGGCGGACAAAGGGACGAGAAGCTTGGTCAGCTTCCTATCCTGAAGAGCCGGCTTTGCGGGTGTATGCCGATTTCGGGGAGCCCTGCATCTGGCAGGCGGGAAAGTGGTCGACCCGCGTGCTGACCGTGGGCCCTCCCGTGGGCCACGTGGCAGCGAGACCCTGCCAGCGCACGCGCGCGACGGGACGCCGCCGCAGGCCCGGGTCCGCCACTCCTAGGCCTCGGCCCGAACACTAATCTTCTGCGGCCCAGGTGGACCGCTCACCTTCTCGTGGCGATTTTATTTCGCCGTTAAGGCGCAATAAGCGCGGGACGTGGGGGAGTGGGCACGATCGATCCCCACGTTTCCCCACGCCGCGCCTCCTCGGCTCCGCCACGCGAGCCTATAAGTAGGGGGAGGAGGGGGAGCGACAGAGGTTCGCACGCTCTCTCTCGCTCCGCCCCTTCTCGTCCTCGTTTCTTCCTCTCGTTGCCGCCGCAGCCTCCCGTCTCAGCGCCGCCGCGCCTCCACATCGTCTTGCTCCCATGGCGCTGTCGAGCTCGTGGGACGGCTCCAACGTCCATGAGGACCATGTTGAGTTCCTCCGCCAGACTCGGCGCCTGCCCGACGCCAACCTCGTGCGGGTCCGCCTGGCGCCAGAGACGGAGATCTCGCCGGCGCCGGAGGAGGGCGAGCGGGTCGTCTTCCGCTCGCACTTCCTGCGCGGCTTCGGCCTTCCGGCGAGCGGATTCCTGCGCTCCTTCCTCGAGTTCTACAATCTTCAGCCGCATCATCTCACGCCCAACGCAGTGATGCTGCTGTCGGCCTTCGTCTCTCTCTGCGAAGGTTTCTTGGGGCTGCTCCCCACGCTGGAGCTCTGGGGGGAATTCTTCCAGAGCAAACTCGGCACCGTCGTCGCTGGCGTGCCCGCCCCCTGCGGGGCCTTCATCGCCATGAGGAGGGCGGGCGAGAACAATCCGTTCCCGCCCATCCCCCTGATCCAGTCGGTGAAGATCTGGCAGAAGTCGTACTTCTACGTGAAGAACGTCGCCCAGCAAGGAGACCACGTCAACCTGCCGGCTTACGTAGCCGGCCCGCCGGCTGGGAGGCAGCCCTCATGGAGTTTCCGGTCCCGGTCACTGTCTCAGGCCGGGAACGCCGCCGTCTCCCGGCTTCGGGTGATGATCCAGTCGGAAAGCCTGAGCGGGGCCGACTTGGTGGCCGCCTTCGTGGAGCGCCGGATATCTCCTCTCCAAAGCCGGCCCCACATGATGTGCCAGATGAGCGGCCGCTTCGACCCAAGCCGGCTGAGCACCAGGGAGATGCCTCATGCGGAGGTATCATACATGGTAAATTATATCTCCAATTGCAAGCTCGCCGAGGACTGGCGATACGGCAAGGTGCCGTATTCTCGCGCCAACCCTCCGCCCGTGGTAAGCTTTCCTCTCTTTCTTCTTTCTGTTGGTAGCCGGCTTTATGATGGCCGGCTTCTGATCGGTCGGTTCTTCTTAGCAGAACCCCCTTCTTCCGCCGACGACTGGGGCAGCAGGGATAGAGCGCGAGTACGCCCCCGACCGCACGGCGGACGACGTCGACGACCCGGATTTGGGGGCGGCCGCCATGGAAGACGCCGTCGTGGGGGACGACGCCGAGCCCGGAGGCACAAGGCTCACCGCCAGCTTCGAGGACTGGCCGGATGACGCCGAAGCCGAAGTCGCCCCGCGTCGCCAGCCGGCGGCCGACCATCAAGGCGCGGGCTCGTCCACCGTGCCGGCTGCCAGCGGCGGCGCGCAGAAGCGCCGGGCCGCGTCAATCCTCTTCGGCAGTCGGCCGAAGAAGTCCAAAGCCTCCACCGCGGCGACCAAGCGAGACGAGGCGGCCGCGAAAGCGGCCCGCTTCCGCAAGGCGGTGAAGCAGCCTCAGGCGGTCTCAGCGTAAGTCGTCGACTGCCTTGTCGCATGCTCTTCATCATTCTCTTCTTGTTCGAGCATTCTTCTTAACTTTTTCCCGCTTGCTGGACAGGGCGCCGCTTTCCCTTGAGCGGGGTCCGGGCGGCTCCGTAGTTGGGCCGACTGGAGGGTCTTCAAGCTCCCGCCGCGTGGACCCCGCGCCGACCTCAGGGAGGCCACAGAGCGGAACGCCCGTGAGGCGCGGGAGGAGCGCGAGGCGGCGGAAAAAGCGGCCGCCCAGGCGGCGAGGGAGCAGGCCGACGCGGCAGCCAAGGCCCAGGCGGAGGCGGCGACCGCGGAGACGGAGGCGGAGGGTTCGCGCAACCAGCCTCCGCTGCTCGCCATTCCCCTCCGAGCCGTGGCCCCTGACACCCCATTGCCCTTGGCGGAGGAAATCGTCCAAGACCCGCCGCTGATGGAGAGGGGGGAGGACCCCGTGGCCTTCGCGAGGAGAGCGCCGCCAGCAGCGCCAACCGGAGCGGGCCAAGGCGGCCAATCGTCAGCGGCGCCAGAGGAGCCGGCCGGGGGTGAGCCGGAGGACAGAGCCGGCCTCGAGGTGCAGCCGGTGACGCGCCGGCGCGCAGGGGGAGGCGCCGCTCCGCCGGAGTCGCGCCGAGTCGTGGGCGCCGGTCAGTCGGCGGAGGCTCTGGAGACGGCCAGCACCGCCACGTCCGAGTGGACTCCCAGCGGGGGGACTGGCGAGCTGAACGTGGCGGCTCAAGAGGTCCGGAGCCGGCTTCAAGCTCAGGCCGCCCTGCTGCAGCAGTACACCCAGGAGTTCCTGTCGACGCGGGCCGCCATCCGGGTGAGTCTTTCATTCTTGGCCGCTTTGGTCTCTTGATTTCTTCCGTGGGGGCGCGTCAGCGCACCCACTGGGTGTAGTCCCCGAGATTCGGGCCGACTGCTGCGCAGTCGGGTCGAATCTTTCTTGACGACTACCTTATTTTTGCTTCCTGTCTGAATCTTCCAGGAATATCATAACTCCCGTGCTGCCGCCTTCAACTCCCAGGCTCGGGAGTTGGGTCGGAGGACCGACGACCTGGCCGACAGCCGAAGTAAGTGCTTGATTTTGTCTGTCTCCTGTGGGGGCGCGTCAGCGCACCCACTGGGTGTAGTCCCCGAGATTCGGGCCGACTGCTGAGCAGTCGGGTCGGATCTTCCTTGACGACTTTTTCCTTATTGGTTTTTCTTTCTTTTCGTGCTTTCAGGGGCCAACGCCGACTTGAGGAAGGAGCTCGGCGAAGCGCAGGCCGCTCTTCATACCAAGGATGCCGAGTACGCTGCCTTGGTCCAGGAGCGTGACCGCCTAGCCAAGAAGCTGGCTGACCAAGAGAAGAGCCACAAGGCGGCCCTGCAGAAAGCGCAGAATAGCGAGGCCGCCCTGAAGGCAGAGTTTGAGACCGAGGCGGCGAGCTGGGCTGAGACCCGGCGAGCACTGGATGAAGGCTTCGGCCGCATCGAGGACTTGATCGACGGTAAGCCGCCTTCCTCGCTCCTCTCCTGCCCCTTGGCGCCTGGTTTTTGGCCTGACTCGTGCTGCTGCCTATTTCTTGTGCAGACTACTTTCTCGGCTACTCCACCTTCGCCGCCCAAAGCATCGAGGCCCATCACGAGGCGCGCCGTCAGGCGAGGGCCAACATCGCACCGGACGCGAACCGGACTGTTGAGGAGCAGCTCTTGGCTGTCCAGGCGTGGTTGCAGCCGGCTCATCGGATGCTTCGCCGGCTCCAACGTGCCGGGGCGCAAGTGTTGGCTGCCCTCTGGCCCGGCGAGACGATCCCCCGCACCCCAAGCCGGACGGCCGACTGGCTGGAGGTCGCAGTCGGTCGCTTTGAAGCTTGGAAGGCGTCGGCGGCCCGTCTTGGAGCCGGGCGGGCATTGGAGTTCGTTCGGGCTTGGTACCCAGGGCTAAACCTGGACCAGCTGTGCACTTGGCGGCTGGAGGCCGACGCAGAGCTGGAGGAGGTTCGGCCGGCTATCGCCCAGCGTGCTTCGACGATCGCCGAGTGCACCGACATCAGTGTCTTTGCACCTGAAATCAATGATGATGGCGTTGCCCAGCTGGAGGAGTAGTTCGGGCTGGACCCGGCGGTGGGCGAAGACTCGGCCGAGGAGATCACCTCCAGCGACGAGGGCGAGGATGATGAAGAAGAGGACGGCGAAGACGTCGAGCCGGCTAGTGGAATAACCGGCCGGCCTCAAGCTGACCGTGCCTCCAGCAACGAGGCACGTGGAAGCGCGCCCTCTGCGGGAGGCGGTGATCAAGCCGAGGTTCGCCAGCCGGCCGCTCCTTCAGCCGGCACAACCGTCTCTGCCGACCAGCTCGGCTCGTCGGTCGCTCCGCCGGCTTGACCTGCCGTCCTTATTTTTCCTGCTTGTTGCCTTTTGAACAATCTTTATTAAGTTTTCGCAGTTCCACCCACCGGGGGTGTATCTAAACTATGTTGAATGCTGGCCTCTTGGAGGTCTTTTATGTAAATATTATTATGTGCATGTTTGGTTTCCATTCGCGTATGCTTTTTATCCTTAGGCTTTTTCCTTTGCCGCCTTCCCTCTTTGGGAGGCAAGTACTCGAGCTTTCTTGGATTGAAGTGAAGTGAATGGAAACCGGCCGGCCGGCTACTCTGGTAGCCAATCGGCGGTGGGAGAAAAACCGGCTTTTGTTATATTAGTCCGTTAGTCCCTAGCCGTTTTTCGTGTGGGCGCCCGTTCCTGCCTTTAACTCTTGCCAGCCGGACAGCCGGTTCTTCGAACTGCGACTTTTGGCAAGAGAAGGCTTGGGAGCCGGCACACTACTTGTCTGACTGCGGGTAGGACTTCTAATATAACTCCAGTCGGCCAGTCCCCGAGCCGACTAGTCGAACCCGGTGCCGGACGGAACAAGTAAATGAAATGACAAGGTCATAAGCATGATACTTTTCATTCATAGATAAAAGATGGCAGTCCCCGAGCCCTCCTCAGGGGGCCTATTGTCTCGAACTTAGTACAAAAGTTAGCGTGATACATACTGCATTTCAGCTGTAAAATCTTCGAAGGAGGTTGGCGTTCCATGGTCGTTCCGACTCCTTGCCGGAGTCGTCTCTCTTTCGTGCCTTCGGCTTCTGCGCGTCGATCAGGTAGTAGGAGTCGTTGCCTAAGGCTCTGCTGATGACAAAGGGGCCCTCCCAAGGGGCCGAGAGCTTGTGCTGGCCGGCTGTTCGCTGGATCAGCCGGAGCACAAGATCGCCCTCTTGGAAGGATCTTGGCTTGACCTTCCGGCTGTGGTAGCGGCGCAGGCCCTGCTGGTAGATGACAGACCGGCTGAGGGCTAACAGCCGGCTTTCTTCCAGCAGGTCGACGCCGTCTTCTCGTGCTTCCTTAGCCTCCGCTTCCGTGTACATGGTTACTCGAGGCGAGTCGAACTCGATGTCAGTTGGGATGACCGCCTCGGCACCATACACGAGGAAGAAAGGGGTAAAGCCGGTTGACTTGTTTGGCGTAGTGCGCAGGCTCCAGAGGACAGCCGGCAGCTCATCGAGCCAACAGCCGGCTGAACGCTCCAGTGGTACGACCAGTCGGGGCTTGATGCCGGAGAGGATGAGGCCGTTGGCTCGCTCGACCTGGCCGTTTGACTGCGGGTGGGCGACGGATGCTAAGTCCAGCCGGATACCTTGGGCTGCGCAGAAACGTGCCAAGGCTCCTTTGGCAAAATTCGTGCCATTGTCGGTGATGATGCTGTGTGGCACGCCGTACCGAGTTGTTATGTCTGCGATGAACGTCACAGCAGTCGGCCCATTCAGCTTCTTGATCGGCTTTGCTTCAATCCACTTGGTGAATTTGTCCACGGCGACGAGCAGATGCGTCATGCCGCCGCGCGCCGTCTTGAATGGGCCCACCATGTCCAGTCCCCAAACGGCGAAGGGCCAAGTGAGGGGAATGGTCTTGAGTGCCGAAGCCGGCATGTGTTGCTTGGAGCTGAAGAGTTGGCACCCCTTGCAATATTTAACTAATTCTTTGGCGTCATCCAAAGCAGTCGGCCAGAAGAAACCATGGCGGAAAGCTTTGGCGACGAGTGATCTTGAAGCCGCATGGTGGCCGCATTCTCCTTGGTGAATGTCTCTGAGGATTGCGATGCCCTTCTCTTGCTCGACGCACCGTTGGAGGACTCCAGTGACACTGCGCTTGACGAGTTCTCTGTTGACGATTGTGTATGCTCCGGCTCGACGTTGGACTTGTCTTGCCTCTGTTTCGTCAGCCGGCAGATCTTTGTTTACTAGGAAGTTGAGGATGGACTGAGCCCATGACGGAGCCGCGACTTCTTCTACTGCCACCAGGGTGGGCGGGCTGGGTGGTGAAATGCTGGAGTCGGCCGCCGGCTGTTGTGCTGGTGCAGTCCCTGGGCCGGCTACCGCAGTCCCCGAGCCGGTTGCCGAAGTCCCCGGGCCGGCTACGGAAGTCTCGGGGTCGCCTGCTTGGTTCTTCGGGCCGGACCTGGCCGCGTCGGGGTCAGGCGGCACGAAGATGGAGTCGGACTCTGGAGACAGCTTGATAGATGGCTTGAGGAGGCGTTGTAGAGCGACGCCGGTTGGTATTGCTTGCCGAGTAGAGCCTATTCGAGCCAGGGCATCGGCTGGCTCGTTGTCGGCTCGCGGTACGTGGAGGAACTCGCATCCTTCAAAGTATCCGCTGAGTTGTTGGACCAGGAAGCGGTAGCTTTCCATATTTGCATCCTTGGCGTCCCAGTCGCCGGATGATTGCTGAACCACCAAGTCCGAGTCACCATAACATAGGATCCGGCGGATGCCGAGTTCTTTGGCAAGCCGGAGCCCGTGTATGAGCGCCTCGTACTCGACCACATTGTTGGAGGCGGCAAAGTGGATCTATAGCGTGTATCTGAGCTTGTCGCCTTTGGGAGAGGTAAGGACGACGCCGGCTCCCAAGCCGGTGCGCATATTGGACCCGTCAAAGTGCATGCGCCAATGGGTGGAGTGGGGAGCCGGCGACAGGTACTGGGTCTCGACCCAGTCGACGAGGAAGTCGGCCAGTGCTTGGGACTTGATGGCGGTGCGGGGCTGGTAGAAGATTGTGTAAGGGGCCAGCTCGATGGCCCATTTCGCCACCCGGCCGGATGCGTCCCGGCTGCCTATGATCTCGGCCAGTGGGGCGGTGCATACGACCATGATGGGATGCTCTTGAAAGTAGGGCTTCAGCTTCTTAGCGGTGAAGTACACGCCGTAACACATCTTCTGGTAGTGCGGGTAGTTTTGTTTTGAAGCGGACAGCACCTCGCTCAAATAATACACCGGCCTCTGGACCGGCTGGGCTTGGCCTTCTTCTGGGCGTTGGACTACGATGACGGTGCTGACCACCGGCTGGTTGCGGCGATGTAGAGGAGCATGGGCTCTTTCTTAGTCGGCGCCGCCAGGACGGGCGGCGTGGCCAACATCTTCTTCAGCTCGTGAAAAGCTTGGCCGGCCTGGTCGTTCCACTCGAAGTGCGTGCTCTTCTTCATGAGGCTGTAGAGGGGGAGAGCTTTCTCTCCGAGCCGGCTGATGAAGCGGTTCAAGGAGGCCAAGCATCCGGTGAACTTTTGGATGTCTCGAAGCTTGGTGGGGATCGCCATTCTCTCGATGGCCTTGATCTTCACCGGGTTGCATTCGATGCCGCGTTCGGAGACCAGGAAGCCTAGGAGCTGGCCGGCTGGCACTCTGAACACGCATTTCTCGGGGTTGAGCTTGATTTGGAACCGGCGTAGGTTCTCAAACGTTTCCTTGAGGTCTCCCAGCAAGGTGCCGCGCTTCTCCGTCTTCACCACGATGTCGTCCACGTAGACGTGAGCGTTTCTGCCGAGTTGCTTGAGGAGGCACTTCTGCATGCAACGCTGAAAAGTGGCACCGGCATTTCTCAAGCCGAATGTCATAGTCAGGTAGCAGAAGGCTCCAAATGGCGTGATGAAGGCGGTCTTCAGGCGGTCGTCCGGATCCAGCTTTATCTGGTGATATCCTGAGTAAGCATCCAAGAAGCTCAACAGCTCGCATCCGGCTGTGGAGTCTATCACTTGGTCAATCCTTGGCAGGGCAAAGGGATCTTTGGGGCAGGCCTTGTTGAGGCTTGTGTAGTCTATACACATGCGCCACTTGTTGTTCTTCTTTAGCACGAGGACCGGGTTGGCGAGCCACTCTGGAAAGAAAACTTCCATAATGAAGCCGGCTGCCAGAAGCCGGGCTATCTCCTCCCCTACAATCCTGCGTTTCTCCTCCGACAGTCGGCGAAGGGGTTGTTTGACTGGCTTTGCGTCTTCTCGGACGTGTAGTTTGTGCTCGGCGAATTTCCTCGGAACACCCGGCATGTCCTTGGGGGACCATGCAAAGATGTCCCGATTCTCACGGAGGAAATCGGCGAGCTCGCCTTCCTATTTGCTGTTCAGGTTTGCCCCGATGACGGCAAACCTCTCTGGGTGCTCGGGGTCAAGAGGTATCTTCTTCGTCTCCTTGGCCGGCTGGAAAGATCCTTGAGCATCATGCTCCTTGGGGTCGGGGGACACGGCCGACTGCTTGCCGGCTATGGCCACGACTCGGTCCATCATCTTCTTTTCTTCGGCAATCACAAGGGACTCGGCCAGCCGGCTGCTGGCTGCCGCGCACTCAGAGGACTTCTTGTAATCGCCGGCTACGGTGATGACGCCTTTGGTGCTTGGTATCTTCATCTTGAGGTATGCATAGTGGGGAACTGCCATGAATTTGGCCAAGGCAGGTCGGCCAAGCAATGCATGGTAAGGGCTCTCCAGGTCCACCACTTCAAACCAGATCGCTTCCCGGCGGAAATGCTCCTTGTCCCCAAAAAGTACATCAATCTTGATCTTGCCAATGGGGGCGCAGGACAGGCCGGGTACGATGCCATGAAACACTGTCCGAGTAGGCATGAGCTGCTTCGTCTTGACATTTAGCTTCTCCAGGGTGTCACGGTACAGGATGTTGATGCTGCTCCCGCCGTCTATCAACACACGGGAGAAGCGGGCAGCGCGTCTGTCCGTCGCGAGGGTGGCTTCCAGGACCAACGCATAAGAGCCGGGAGACGGCATCACCTCTGGATGGTCGGCCCGGCTCCAGCTGATGGGCTTTTCTGACCAATGCATGTGTCCGGCGGGGTTGGCAGCGACCACGCTGACTTCCTGGTGCTCTCGGCGTCTACTGCGCCGGTCTTCGGGCTGGCTTGTAAAGACGATGTAGGTTGCTTGCTCGTCGGGGAATTCGTCGTGCACGGCTCCGACTGCGGGCCGAGCGGCCGGAGGGCGGGGCGAGGCGGCGGGCCGGCAGGCGGAGGCGGCGTGAGCCCCTCGCCTTTAGAGATTCGGGTGAGCCAATGGCACTTCCGGGTTGTGTGGTTGGACGGCTTCGCGCCGCTGTGGAACTTGCAGGGGGCGTCGAGAGTTTGCTCGTAGGAGAAGGCCGGCTGCCAAGCCGGCCTGCCGCCCTTGGGCTTCTTGGGCGCGGGTCGCCCTTCAGGCGGCACGTCTTCAACTGTGGCCACCTGCCGACTGGCGGGAGGCGGCGCGGGGCCCTTGCGCTTGTGGTCGTTCGAGTGTGGGCGTCGGCCGGAATCCCCAGCCGGCGTCTTGGGCGCCGGGTTGAGTACTTTCCCGGACGCGTCTACCCGAAGCTCGGTCTTCATCGAGGAGTCGGCGGTGGCGTACTTGTCCGCTATGTCCAGAAGCTCGTCGAGGGTAGTCGGCTCGTCGCAGAGGAGCTTGTGCTTGAGGAGGGTGCCTTCTCGGCATCCGGCTGTGAAGTATTCTATGGCTTGCACCTCGTGCACCCCTTCGCAAGAGTTGCGGAGCTCGGCCCAACGCGTGAGGTAGTCGCGAGTGGACTCGGCGGGGCCTTGTACGCACAAGGAGAGCTGTCTGGGCTTGGGAGCCCGCTTGTAGGTGCTGGTGAAGTTGCGGATGAAAGCTTCGGTGAAATCTAGCCAGCTGTTGATGCTGCGCGGTTTGAGGCTGTTGAGCCAGGTCCGCGCCGTGCCTTGCAGCATGAGGGGCACGTACTTCACGGCAACGCGCCGGTTGCCGTTGGCTATGCTAACCGCCGTGGAGTAGTCGATCAACCAATCTTCCGGCTTCACGGAGCCGTTGTACTTGGGCGTGTCTCTTGGGAGCGAGAACCCTTTGGGGAAGGGCTCGTCGCGGATGCGGGGGCCGAAGCAAGGCGGACCGACATCGTCTTCTTCTTCCAGCGCCAGGGATCGCGCCAGGCGGTCGATCCGATGGCGGGCGTCGTTCTCGCCGACTCCTTCGCGGCGACCTAGTCGGCCGCTGAGAGTCGGGTGCACCACTGGCGGCGGGGTGGGATATCTCTCTCCACGGGGTCGAGGCGGAGGCGGGTTGCCCCGCCATTCCATGGCTCGGGGATGGCCGTCCGCGTCTCGCTCGATGGAGATTCGGGTTTGGCTTCGGCTGGCAGCCGGCTCTTTCTCGCGTCGCGCGCGGTCTCTGCCCGCAGTCGGCGTCCGGGACGTCGCGCCGTGATCTCGGCGCGGGGGAGGGCTTTCCGCGCGGGCGTCGGCTTCGTGCCGCTGCGCGGCTGCATCGATCAGCTGCTGGATGCGTCGGGCCATGTGGGGAAGTTCTTCGGCCCCCAGTCCGTCCAGCTCGTCTACGGCCGCCTGGGCGGCGCGCAGGTTCTCAAGTGGAGTGGCGTAGACTGGGCGGTCGACTCCCAGCGTGTCGGCGATGACGGCGCCGCGTTGCTTGACAATGCCGGCCCGGCTTGGCCCGCCCGGGGCCGGCGTGCCGAAGGCGGCGCGGTCAGCTTCGCGCTGGTAGGCCTCAGTGAGGCGTCTCACGGAAGCCAGCCTCCGGCCCTCTGCGAGGAGGGCGAGGCGGCGCGCCTCCAGTGCTTCGTCGTCGGCATCAGCCGGGAGGGGGGTGGACAAGTCGTGGGCCGCCGCGTGCGGGGCGTCGTGGGCGCTCTCGTCAGCAGCGCCGTCGTGGCCGATGACCATCACCTCGGTGGTGACAGCGTCGCAGCCACCGGCTCGGGGAAGCGGGTCGTTGTAGATCGCGACGTTGGTGGGGAAGGTGTCGAACGAGGCCGTGTCGGAGTCGACAGGCATCGGATCGGTGGAGCCAACCGACTCCAGATCCACAGCGGGCTCGCTGGAGACATGGAGCTGGCCGAGGAGGTTGGCGAGGTGGTCGGTGCCCGCATCGGAGGCGAGCTCGTCGGAGATGAGGGTCTTGTCGAGGAGATCAGCGAGGCTGCTCGCTGCGCAGGCGTTGGTGACGCCTTGCAGCGCGTCGTGGCAAGCGCCATCGGGCGTGCTGGGCTGGCTACGCTCGCGGGGGAGGAAGAGGGTTCCTGTCCAGAATAGGTCTCCAGACGACGGTGCACCTGGCCCCATGATGGGCGCCAAATGTCGGGTGGTAGGTGCGACATATGCCAACGGATGGCTTATCATTGTGGGAGCCAGTAAGACGTCGCCGGTGCCTGGAAACGGGATAAGGCGAAGACATGCACGCCGGCGGATCTTACCCAGCTTCGGGGCTCTCCGTGGAGATAACACCCCTACTGCTGCTCTGCGGGGTCTCCGCATGATCACTAGATGGACAAGTAGCTACACAATGCTCCTTGAGCTGTTCGGTGGGAGGAGGAAGAAGGGCACGGCTAGCCTGCTTCTTCTCCTTGTGTGGTGTCTAGGACTAGCAGGGGGTCGAACCCTTTGCATGGGTGCCCCGGGGGGTTTATATAGGCCTACCCCCGGGGGTACAATGGTAATCCGACTGGATGCGGGGCCCAGCCGTCTGTGACTGCGCTCGCCGGCTTCTGCGCCGGCTGCTGGGACCCGCCAACTGGTGGGTCCCGCCGGCTGCCGGTCCCTTGGTCGACAGGCAGGCCCCACTGCCCAGGACCTGGTCGGCGGCTGATCACTCTGGCTCCATCTTGGTGACGTGGGCTTCGTCGTGGTAGGCGCGGCTACAGTGCCGCCGCCCGTCGGGCGATCGCTATAGCCTCATCGTGTCTTGTCTCCTTAATGGGGCGTCTCCTTCGAGGGAGGTGGCAAGCCGGCTATGGGGAGCCGGCTCTGTCTTGGGCCGACTGGGGAGAGGCGTGGCCGCCTTCGGGTGTCTCTTTGCCCGAAGGGGCCCACCGTCTGTGGGCCGCGCTGGCGGCCCGTCGTGGGTGACACCAGGGTCAACATGGCAACAGTGCTGCGCCGGACGGGTCATGCCCACTCCGCACGGCGCACTGTGCCAGGCGTGCTCCGGGATTCAGGGGTGGCAGGCTCCACTGTAGCCACGCCCCGTCACATCGACGCTAGGTGGATGCAAACTTTGAGGGTACGGTCTCGACCGCTTTATGGGAGCCAGCTTCTTGGAGCCGGCCTTCTCGCGGCCGGCTTCCAGAAGTCGGCCCTCCCGTGGCTTTCTTCATGAGGGCTAAAGTCGGGCCGCCTTCCGAAAGCCGGCCTGGATGACAGCCAGCAAGGGGAAGGCGGCCCCACATCTTGGGTTCTTGAGAGCCGGACAGGCTCGTAATTTTATCAGAAGGGCCAGGGGAAGCCGGCTAGGCTACCCATGGCTATTTACTCCGACACCATCCTTTCCCTCCGTAACACCATTTTGTTTTTCAAAACATAATGAAAAAATCAGGTATACCACAAATAGTTTAGTAGAAAGTATCATGTCGGATGCGATACAAAATATCTTGGCGCACCGTCTTGTCTAGCTTACGCAGGAAGCTTCGTCGTCTACAGTCCACCGCCCCCGCTTGAACTACACTTGCGTGCCAGTTTCTTGCGGCACCAAGCGAAATTTGTTTGACACCACGGAAATATCTATCTCCCTGCTCCCTGATACGTCTCCAACGTATCTATAATTTTTGATTGCTCCATGCTATATTATCTACTATTTTGGACATTACTGGGCTTTATTATCCACTTTTATATTATTTTTGGGACTAACCTATTAACCAAAGGCCCAACCCAGAAATGTTGTTTTTTGCCTATTTTAGGGTTTTGAAGAAAAGGAATATCAAACGGAGTCCAAACGGAATGAAACCTTCGGGAACGTGATTTTCTCACCGAACATGATCCAGGAGACTTGGACCCTACGTCAAGCAACCAACACAGAGGCCACGAGGTAGGGGGGCGCGCCTACCACCCCCCCAGGCGCGCCCTCCACCCTCGTGGACCCCCTGTTGCTCCAGCGACGTACTCCTTCCTCCTATATATACCTACGTACCCCCAAACGATCAGAGACGGAGCCAAAAACATAATTCCACCGCCGCAACCTTCTGTATCCACGAGATCCCATCTTGGGGCCTGTTCTGGAGCTCCGCCGGAGGGGGCATCCATCACGGAGGGCTTCTACATCAACACCATAGCCTCTCCGATGAAGTGTGAGTAGTTTACCTCAGACCTTCGGGTCCATAGTTATTATCTAGATGGCTTATTCTCTCTTTTTGGATCTCAATACAATGTTCTCCCCTCTCTTGTGGAGATCTATTCGATGTAATCTTCTTTTTGCGGTGTGTTTGTTGAGACCGGTGAATTGTGGGTTTATGATCAAGATTATCTATGAACAATATTTGAATCTTCTCTGGATTCTTTTATGTATGATTGGTTATCTTTGCAAGTCTCTTCGAATTATCAGTTTGGTTTGGCCTACTAGATTGATCTTTATTGCAATGGGAGAAGTGCTTGGCTTTGGGTTCAATCTTGCGGTGTCCTTTCCCAGTGACAGTAGGGGCAGCAAGGCACGTATTGTATTGTTGCCATCGAGGACAACAAGATGGGGTTTTTATCATATTGCATGAATTTATCCCTCTACATCCTGTCATCTTGCTTAAGGCGTTACTCTGTTTTCATGAACTTAATACTCTAGATGCATGCTGGATAGCGGTCGGTGAGTGGAGTAATAGTAGTAGATGCAGGCAGGAGTCGGTCTACTTGTCTCGGACGTGATGCCTATATACATGATCATACCTAGATATTCTCATAACTATGCTCAATTCTGTCGGTTGCTCAACAGTAATTCGTTCACCCACTGTAAATACTTATGCTCTTGAGAGAAGCCACTAGTGAAACCTATGGCCCCCGGGTCTATCTTCATCATATTAATCTTCCAATACTTAGTTATTTCCTTTGCTTTTATTTTACTTTGCATCTTTATCATAAAAATACCAAAAATATTATCTTATCATATCTATCAGATCTCACTCTCGTAAGTGACCATGAAGGGATTGATAACCCCTTATAGCGTTGATTGCGAGGAGTTATTTGTTTTGTGCAGGTACGAGGGACTCGGGCATAGCCTCCTACTGGATTGATACCTTGGTTCTCAAAAACTGAGGGAAATACTTACGCTACTTTGCTGCATCATCCTTTCCTCTTCAAGGAAATCCAATGCAGTGCTCAAGAGGTAGGAAGAAGAATTTCTGGCGCCGTTGGCGGGGAGGTTCGCGCAAGTCAAGATTTTACTCCCGACAATGAGCCATTTCTGGCGCCATTGCCAGGGAGTCTACACAAAAGTCAACATACCAAGTACCCATCACAAAGTACCCATCACAACCCTTATCTCCTGCATTATATTATTTGCCATTTGCCTCTTGTTTCCTCTCCCCCACTTCACCCTTGCCGTTTTATTTGCCCTCTCTCTCTATCCTCCCTCTCTTTTCCGTTCGCCTCTTTTCCGTTTGCTTGTCGTTATGGCTAGTCCCTTATCTTCTCCGTTGTCTCCCGAGAATGAAGTTCTAAATTTTAAGCAAAGGGAGGGAGAAAATCTAAAAGACGCTTGGTATAGAATTTGCAATGCTCAAAATAGATCTACCAGGAAGCAATCTACTTCCGTTGTTCTTTGCAATTTTTATGTAGGCACTACTCCTTGGCACAGATATATCCTTGATACCATTACTGGAGGGAACTTCTTGGGTAGCCATACTTTTGATTCTTATAATGCTATGATAGATTTGTTTGGCTCACCACCTCTTTTGGTTAATGGAACTATGTTAACTTTGGAGCATGTAATGCAAAGACTTGAAATTATTGAAAATAAGGTTGCTAATGTAGATTTAATTGAAAATTTGGATAAAAAGATCCACAACCGAATCACTCAATATGGATCTAAAGTAGGATTCACTTTGAAAAATATTAAAGAAAAGGAACCTATAGTTAATGAGAAAATAAATCACAATTCCACTAGAATCGATAAACTTGAGGGTATTATTACCAACTTGGGAACCACTTTTTCTTCCGTAAAGAATACTCCAAGTCCTCCTACTAAAATTGCCAAGCTTATGTATGTTCCTAAAAATAAGGGTGAATCCTCTAGTAAGGAAACTGCGGATCTCAAATCTATAAGTATTCATTCCAATCTTTTTGCTATCATTAAGGAACCATTTGTTAGAAATGAATTTTTCGATCTTGTGCCTAAAAGTTTGATAATCAATAAAAATAAAGAAATTCCTAAGGATGGTAGATGCCTCATCGAAGAATTACCTACCAAAGATGGCAATACCTAGATCTATCCTTGCTTTTTATGCCTAGCTAGGGGCGTTAAACGATAGCGCTTGTTGGGAGGCAACCCAATTTTATTTTTATTCCTTGATTTTTTCTCATGTTTAGTAATAAATAATTTACCTAGCCTCTGTTTTGGTTGTGTTTTTTGTGTTTAATTAGTGTTTGTGCCAAGTAGAACCGTTGGGAAGACATGGGGAAAGTCTTGTTATCTTGCTGTAAAAAAACAGAAACTTTATCACTCACGAGAACTGCTGCCATTTTTATTTGGAAAGTGCTATTTAGTTAATTATTTTTGCAGATGATTAATATATAAATTCCTCACGTCCATCAATTTATTTTATAATTTTTTTGGTTCCATATCTTGCGCTAGCTACAGATTACTACAGACTGTTCTGTTTTTGACAGATTCTGTTTTTCGTGTGTTGTTTGCTTATTTTGATGAATCTATGGCTAGTAAAATATTTTATAAACCATAGAGAAGTTGGAATACAATAGGTTTAACACCAATATAAATAAATAATGAGTTCCTTACAGTACCTTTAAGTGGTCTTTTGTTTTCTTTCGCTAACAGAGCTCACGAGATTTTCTACTTTAAGTTTTGTGTTGTGAAGTTTTCAAGTTTTGGGTAAAGATTTGATGGATTATGGAACAAGGAGTGGCAAGAGCCTAAGCTTGGGGATGCCCATGGCACCCCCAAGATAATCTAAGGACACCTAAAAGCCAAAGCTTGGGATGCCCCGGAAGGCATCCCCTCTTTCGTCTACTTCTATCGGTAACTTTACTTGGAGCTATATTTTTATTCACCACATGATATGTGTTTTGCTTGGAGCGTCTTGTATTATTTGAGTATTTATTTGTTAGTTTACCACAATCATCCTTGCTGTACACACCTTTTGAGAGAGCCATACATGATTTGGAATTTGTGAGAATACTCTATGTGCTTCGCTTATATCATTTGAGTTATATAGTTTTGCTCTAGTACTTCACTTATATTTTTAGAGAACGGTGGTGGAATTGTTTTATAGAAACTATTGATATATCATGATTCACTTAGATTATTTTGAGAGTCTTAAATAGCATGGTAATTTGCTTGAATAATCCTAATATGCTTGGTATTCAAGAATAGTAAAAACTTTCTTATGAGTGTGTTGAATGCTGTGAGAAGTTTGATGCTTGATAATTGTTTTGAGATATGAAGATGGTGATATTAAAGTTGTGCTAGTTGAGTAGTTGTGAATTTGAGAAATACTTGTGTTAAAGTTTGTGATTCCCGTAGCATGCACGTATGGTGAACCGTTATGTGATGAAGTCGGAGCATGATTTATTTTTTTGATTGTCTTCCTTATGAGTGGCGGTCGGGGACGAGCGATGGTCTTTTCCTACCAATCTATCCCCCTAGGAGCATGCGCGTAATACTTTGCTTTGATAACTTGTAGATTTTTGCAATAAGTATATGAGTTCTTTATGACTAATGTTGAGTCCATGGATTATACGCACTTTTCTTCCTTCCACCATTGCTAGCCTCTCTAATACCGCGCACCTTTCGCCGGTATCATACACCCACCATATACCTTCCTCAAAACAGCCACCATACCTACCTATTATGGCATTTCCATAGCCATTCCGAGATATATTGCCATGCAACTTTCCACCGTTCCGTTTATTATGACACACTCCATCATTGTCATATTGCTTAGCATGATCATGTAGTTGACATCGTATTTGTGGCAAAGCCACCATTCATAATTCTTTCATACATGTCACTCTTGATTCATTGCATATCCCGGTACACCGCCGGAGGCATTCATATAGAGTCATATTTTGTTCTAAGTATCGAGTTGTAATTGTTGAGTTGTAAGAAAATAAAAGTGTGATGATCATCATTATTAGAGCATTGTCCCAGTGAGGAAAGGATGATGGAGACTATGATTCCCCCACAAGTCGGGATGAGACTCCGGACGAAAATAAAAAAAGAAAGAAAAGAGGCCATAAAAAAGAGAAAAGGCCCAAATAAAAAAATGAGAGAAAAAGAGAGAAGGGACAATGTTACTATCCTTTACCACACTTGTGCTTCAAAGTAGCACCATGATATTCATGATAGAGAGTCTCTCATTTCGTCACTTTCATATACTAGTGGGAATTTTTCATTATAGAACTTGGCTTGTATATTCCAATGATGGGCTTCCTCAAAATGCCCTAGGTCTTCATGAGCAAGCAAGTTGGATGCACACCCACTTAGTTTCTTTTGTTGAGCTTTCATATACTTATAGCTCTAGTGCATCCGTTGCATGGCAATCCCTACTCACTCACATTGATATCTATTGATGGGCATCTCCATAGCCCGTTGATACGCCTAGTTGATGTGAGACTATCTTCTCCCTTTTTGTCTTCTCCACAACCACCATTCTATTCCACATATAGTGCTATATCCATGGCTCACGCTCATGTATTGCGTGAAGATTGAAAAAGTTTGAGAATGTCAAAAGTATGAAACAATTGCTTGGCTTGTCATCGGGGTTGTGCATGATTTAAATACTTTGTGTGGTGAAGATAGAGCATAGCCAGACTATATGATTTTGTAGGGATAACTTTCTTTGGCCATGTTATTTTGAGAAGACATGATTGCTTTGTTAGTATGCTTGAAGTATTATTATTTTTATGTCAATATTAAACTTTTATCTTGAATCTTTCGGATCTGAATATTCATACCACAATTAAGAAGAATTACATTAAATTATGCCAAGTAGCATCCCACATCAAAAATTCTGTTTTTATCATTTACCTACTCGAGGACGAGCAGGAATTAAGCTTGGGGATGCTTGATACGTCTCCAACGTATCTATAATTTTTGATTGCTCCATGCTATATTATCTACTGTTTTGGACATTATTGGGCTTTATTATCCACTTTTATATTATTTTTGGGACTAACCTATTAACCGGAGGCCCAGCCCAGAATTGTTGTTTTTTTGCCTATTTTAGGGTTTCGAAGAAAAGGAATATCAAACGGAGTCCAAACGGAATGAAACCTTCGGGAACGTGATTTTCTCACCGAACATGATCCAGGAGACTTGGACCCTACGTCAAGCAACCAACAGGGAGGCCACGAGGTAAGGGGACCCGCCTATCCCCCCCCCCCCAGGCGCGCCCTCCACCCTCGTGGGCCCCCTGTTGCTCCACCGACGTACTCCTTCCTCCTATATATACCTACGTACCCCCAAACGATCAGATACGGAGCCAAAAACCTAATTCCACCGCCGCAACCTTCTGTATCCACGAGATCCCATCTTGGGGCCTGTTCCGGAGCTCCGCCGGAGGGGGCATCCATCACGGAGGGCTTCTACATCAACACCATAGCCTCTCCGATGAAGTGTGAGTAGTTTACCTCAGACCTTCGGGTCCATAGTTATTAGCTAGATGGCTTCTTCTCTCTTTTTGGATCTCAATACAATGTTCTCCCCCTCTCTTGTGGAGATCTATTCGATGTAATCTTCTTTTTGCGGTGTGTTTGTTGAGACCGATGAATTGTGGGTTTATGATCAAGATTATCTATGAACAATATTTGAATCTTCTCTGAATTCTTTTATGTATGATTGGTTATCTTTGCAAGTCTCTTCGAATTATCAGTTTGGTTTGGCCTACTAGATTGATCTTTCTTGCAATGGGAGAAGTGCTTAGCTTTGGGTTCAATCTTGCGGTGTCCTTTCCCAGTGACAGTAGGGGCAGCAAGGCACGTATTGTATTGTTGCCATCGAGGATAACAAGATGGGTTTTTTATCATATTGCATGAATTTATCCCTCTACATCATGTCATCTTGCTTAAGGCGTTACTCTGTTTTCATGAACTTAATACTCTAGATGCATGCTGGATAGCGGTCGATGAGTGGAGTAATAGTAGTAGATGCAGGCAGGAGTCGGTCTACTTGTCTCGGACGTGATGCCTATATACATGATCATACCTAGATATTCTCATAACTATGCTCAATTTTGTCAATTGCTCAACAGTAATTCGTTCACCCACCGTAAAATACTTATGCTCTTGAGAGAACCCACTAGTGAAACCTATGGCCCCCGGGTCTATCTTCATCATATTAATCTTCCAATACTTAGTTATTTCCTTTGCTTTTTACTTTGCTTTTATTTTACTTTGCATCTTTATCATACAAATACCAAAAATAGTATCTTATCATATCTATCAGATCTCACTCTCGTAAGTGATCGTGAAGGGATTGACAACCCCTTATCGCATTGGTTGCGAGGAGTTATTTGTTTTGTGTAGGTACGAGGGACTCACGCATAGCCTCCTACTGGATTGATACCTTGGTTCTCAAAAACTGAGGAAAATACTTACGCTACTTTGCTGCATCATCCTTTCCTCTTCAAGGAAATCCAACGCAGTGCTCAAGAGGAAGCACCCCTCCCTCCTACCAAAGCCACATTTCCACTGCTCCTCCTTGCTTTCCAAGTTCAAACCTTCACTGTTGCTTACTGGCAGCTCAGCCTCCTCGCTGGCGACCCTTCTTCTTGCAGCGCCGCCTCCTCGCCGGCTACCCTTCTTCTTGCAGCGCCGCCTCCTCGCCGACGACCCTTCTCCTTGCAGTGTCGCCTCCTTGTCGGCGACCCTTCTTCTTGCTGTGCGGCCTCCTCGCCGCCGACCCTTCTTCTTGTTGCGTGTCCTCATCGATATGGTTAGGTAATCCACACCCCACCCACACCATCATTCTCCTTTCCCGTCCCACATGCCCCGACCGACGGCGCGACACCTTCCACCGAAATCACTGCCCCCTCCTCCAATTAAGCGCCACCCACAACCATTTTGCATGCAGTATAACGTGCAGCTCAGTAGCATGCGGCCGCATGTGTGCATGAGGTCGCTATGGCTGCCATGCGTGTTAACCGCCAGATCTTGGAGGAGCACCTCATCTTCGAGGCCACCGTCGACACCGCCACGCGGTTGTCTACTTTAAAACACAATTCATGTTGTTTTCTCGAGGCCACCGCAGTGCCTTCTAGTGATTTGTCCTCTGTAATGTTAATATGCAATCTAATGTTCAGTTAACAGTTTAGTCCTCTGAAATGTAATGTTCAGTTAACACTTTGGTCCAACAATTGCTACATTTCGTAGTATTGTTCTCAAGCATTCTTTCTTTTGTTAACTGTCTTATCTTCTAGTACATGTTTCTATTCTGCAATGTCGTGCTCAGTTAACTATTTTGGTTCATTTGGTCAGTTGTCCATTTAACTGTTCGGTTGAGTTCTACAATTTGATTTTCATTTGTTGTGGTTACAATTTTGTATTGTTATGCATGTGACACCAATTGAATTTGGTTGTACTCAATACATATTCTACTGATAGTATGCCAACTCTCAGTTAACCTGATCAAGATCTTCCTTATGTGTTTTGCAGGGAAACAATGGGAGACACTGCGGTTTACCATCGAGGTTTGTTCAAACAGGGTCCTTTGGCTAATAGCACATTATTATGTAGTTGCAGGAATCATTCTAATATTTAGGTTTCTTACAATTTGGTCTTGCACGTGTAGGTCCTACTGTTAGAGGCTTAGACCCACTATTCGACCCATTTTGCATATGGGGAAATGAGATGTCCATGAATATTAGTCAAGTCAAGAAACTCGGAAAGATTGTTAGGATGAAGAAACTTGCAATGAATAACAGCAAGATCTTTGTTTGCACAATGAAGAAGACATCAGTCAACTATAGGATGGTACCAACTCTTTTACCTTGTTTTTACCCCTTGCGCCATTTCAAAATTTACAACAACGATTTATGCATAGCTTTGTTTTCAGTACTTTTCAAAGCAGTTCATCAATGATTACCTCTCAAACCACCTGCATGGTCAAGAGGCGAGGAAGGTATTCATTCAACACTCACGGTACAATATTGAAGTCTTGCCGAAGAGGACGAAGGTTGGGCGGGCAATTATCGATAGCCACTGGCCTAAAGTTGCAAGGACATTCAACATCATTGAAGGCTCAATATTTGCCTTTCGCTTCTGCAGTTTCCCAGATGAGATTCATCTGTCTATTTACCATGTATGATGCTATTTTCCAAAGGTTTTTGATGCTGCATGTGAAAGTTGGTGCTGTTGTGTAATGGCGTAATTGAGTGCCGAAGCTAGCTGATGTAATTCAATTATGAAATCCTGGTTGCTTGTATATGGATATGAAATATCTGGCATGTTTTATAAGAAATATCAGTTTGATTAGTACATGGATTATCAATAATAGGCTAATTACCCTGCTTATTGGGGTTTTCTATTGCAGGCGGTTACTTAGACAACACCGTGGGCGATGAACTCAAACAACCCGCATGGTTTCTGGAAAGTAGGCGTGTTTAATCAACTAACAATCACACACGACTTACGACATCAAACTATTTGCGTTAGGCCACCTTGCACAAACGTTTCCACACAAAGAACTGTGTGTGATATACATACCTACAAAAATGTTTTTCTAGGATTCACCGTGTGGGATGTACATACCTACGGAAATGATTTTCTAGGATTCACCGTGTGGGATGTACATACCTATGGAAATGATTTTTTGGGATTCACCGTGTGGGATGTACATACCTACGGAAATGTTTTTCTCGGATTACCATGTGGGATGTACATACCTACGGAAATGATTGGGTTTCGATGCCTCGCCCGATCACACACGGCCCCAGCCTGTGTCCTAGGAGGGCTTATCCCTGACGATTTCTAGGTCGTGTGGGAAGGACCTCCCTATCGCCCACACTCACTTGGCGATGGTTCCAAATGTTGTCGCGGAAGGGGGTTAAAAACCATTTGTATAGCACGTCGCTATACCAGTGTAATTTTCAAACTCATAAAGACATTGGCTAGGGTGCATATTGTGAGGATTGTCATTATCATTGAATTTCATTGGATAATTTACCTCTAACACCTTAGGAGGTGGCGGTGTATCAAGTCCATGTATTTCTTCAATAGGATGTAAAAAATTTACATCCTCAGCTTCAATACCTTTTTCCTTCATGGATTTCTTTGCCTCTTGCATATCTTCAAGACTGGGATATAATATACCCCTCTTCTTTAGAGTGGGTTTAGGCGGTGGTTCAGGGAGAGTCCAATCATCATAATTTTTCAATATGTTATTCAATAATTCTTCAGCTTGCCCAATAGTTCGTTCCCTGAATACACAACGAGCACAACTATCTAGGAAATCCCTAGAAGCATCGGCTAGTCCATTATAGAAGATATCAAGTATTTTATTTTTCTTAAGAGGATGATAAGGCAAAGAATTAAGCAATTGGAGAAGCCTCCCCCAAGCTTGTGGGAGAGTCTCTTCTTCAATTTGCACAAAGTTAAATATTTCCTGCAAGGCAACTTGTTTCTTATGAGCAGGGAAATATTTTTCAGGGAAGTAATAAATTATATCCTAGGGACTATGCACACAACCAGGAGTAAGAGTATTGTGCCAAGCTTTAGCATCACCCTTTAGTAAGAACATGAATAATTTGAGGATATAGTAATAGCGAGTTTTCTCATCATGAGTAAAAAGGGTGGCTATGTCATTCAACTTAGTAAGATGTGCCACGACAGTTTCAGTTTCATAACCATGGAAAGGATCAGATTCAACCAAATTAATTAAGTCTAGGCTGACAGAGAATTCATAATCCTTATCATCAATAAAGATAGGTGAAGTAGCAAACTTAGGATCATATTGCATTCTAGCATTCAAGGATTTTTCTTTATACTTGCATAATAATTTCTCTAGATCATCTCTATCCTTACAAACAAGAATGTCTCTAGTTGTCTCTTCATTCATAACATAACCTTCCGGTACCTTAGGCAATTCATATCTGGGAGGACTAGTTCTAGTAGGTGTTTCGAGATTTTCATCTTCAAGCTCATCATCAGTTTCAACAATATCATGTTGTCTTACTATAGCAATTTGTTCATCGAGAAATTCACCTAATGGCACAAAATCATGAAGCAAGGTACTAGCACCATCATAAGTATCATTCATAGCAGAAATAGCATCATTAATAACTTGCAACATATCAGGATTAATAGCATGTGGTGGTGTTGCAAGTTTACTTATAATAGAAGGTGAATCCAAAGCAGAGCTAGATGGCAGTTCCTTACCTCCCCTCGTCTTAGAGGGAAATATCTTGGGCTTAGCATCCTTCAGATTCTTCATAGTGATAAATTGATAATAGTCCCAAGTGACTCAACAAATATAGCTATGCTCCCCAGCAATGGTGCCAGAAAAAGGTCTTGATAACCCACAAGTATAGGGGATCGCAACAGTTTTCGAGGGTAAAGTATTCAACCCAAATTTATAGATTCGACACAAGGGGAGCCAAAAAATATTTGCAAGTATTAGCAACTGAGTTGTCAATTCAGTCACACATGGAGATTAATTATTTGCAGCAAAGTGACCAGTAGCACAGTAATATGATAGCTTTGATAGTAGTAGCAATAGCAATAGCAATGGTAATAGTGATAGCAGTAATTTGTAGCAAGTGCAAAACGATAGCACTATTACT
Organism: Triticum aestivum; assembly: GCF_018294505.1. Lineage (NCBI taxonomy): Eukaryota > Viridiplantae > Streptophyta > Magnoliopsida > Poales > Poaceae > Triticum > Triticum aestivum. Next base: position 235,919,623 of record NC_057809.1, read on the forward strand.
TAGCAAGAAACAATATAATAGAAATTCGTAGGCATTGAATCAGTGATATGTTGGATGATATTCATCATGTGACAGTCATGACCTAGGGCGATACGACACTAGCTCCAGTTCATAAATATAATGTAGGCATGTATTTCGTAAATGGTCATACGTGCTTATGGAAAGAACTTGCATGACATCTTTTGTCCTACCCTCCTGTGGCAGCGGGGTCCAATTGTAAACTAAGGGATATTAAGGCCTCCTTTTAATAGAGAACCAGAACAAAGCATTAACACACGGTGAATACATGAACTCCTCAAACTACGGTCATCACCGGGAGTGGTCTCGACTATTGTCACTCCGGGGTTGCCGGATCATAACACGTAGTAGGTGACTATAACTTGCAAGATATGATCTATAACATGGATATAATGGTGATAACATAAACGGTTCAGATCTGAAATCATGGCACCTGGGCCCAAAGTGACAAGCATTAAGCATGGCAAAGTCATAGCAACATCAATCTCAGAACATAGTGGATACTAGGGATCAAGTCCTAACAAAACTAACTAGATTACATGATGAATCTCATCCAACTCCTCACCAACCAGCGAGCCTACGAAGGAATTACTCACTCCTGGTGGGGAGCATCATGGAATTGGCGATGGAGAAGGGTTGGTGATGACGAAGATTGAAGATTCCCCTCTCCGGAGCCCCAAACGGACTCCAGATCTGGCCTCCCGATGAAGAACGGGAGGTGACGGTGGCTCCGTCTCGTGGAACGCGATAATTCTTTCTCCCTGATTTTTCCTGGAAAAATAGGATTTTATAGCGTCGGTTTTAGGGTCTGCGGGGCCACCAGGTGGGGACAACCCACTTGGGCGTGCCTAGGGGGCAGGCGCGCCCTGGTGGATTGTGCCCACCCAGGTGTCCCCCTCCGGTGGTTCTTGGCTCCATAAATTCTCTTTTATTGTGTAAAAAATCCTCGCAAAGTTTCGTTCCATTCCGATAACTTTTATTTCTGCACAAAACAACACCATGGTAGTTCTACTGAAAACAATGTCAGTCCGGGGTTAGTTTCATTCAAAACATGCAAATTAGAGTCCAAACAAAAGGAAAAGCATTAGGAAAAGTAGATATGTTGGAGACGTATCAGTATCTGCTGTAGAGGAGCACTTGTATCAACAGGAGCATCAGTTGATACAGGTTGAATACGAGGATCTGAGATTGCCTTCGGTTTGTTAACTCTTGCCTTAGCTTTCTGACGCCTCTCTTCCTTTTCTCTTCGCCGAGCAAGATCTGCTTAACGTTTGATCTCATCATTTCTACGATCACAAAGTTGTGAAACATCCATTTTTAGCCTTGAATGCCACTCTATCTTATTGTTCCTCACAACAGTGTGGGCTTTGGCGAGCTCAAGAATCTCCTTGTTCAGACTCTTCCTTTCAGATTCTGTGCGAGGGTGTAAACGATGGAGGGGGGCACCGCACACGGCTAGCCAATTGTCTGGTGTGTGCTAGGGGCGCCCCTCACATATATATAGGTGGGAGGGAGAGGGGAGGCAGCCAGGAGGCGCCCAAGTAAGTCGAATCATACTTGGGATCTCCCCACGGCCGGCGCCCCTGCCTTATTTGTCGGAGGGAGAAGGAAAGAGGAGGGAGTAGGGAAGGAAGGGGTAGGCCGAATCCCCCCTTTCCTTCTCCCTTCCCCTCTTTCCTTCTCCTCTGGTTCGGCCCATATGTGGGGCGCACCAGCCCCTTGTGGCTGGTGCGTTTTCCCTCTTGGCCCATAAGGCCCATATCTTTGGCCGGGGGTGCCCGGAACCCCTTCCGGTGACCCGATATGTATCTGGTACCTTCCGAAACACTTCTGGTGTCCGAATACTATCGTCCTATATATCAATATTTACCTCTCGACCATTTCAAGACTCCTCGTCATGTCCGTGATCTCATCCAGGACTCAGAACAACATTCGGTCACCAAATCACATAACTCATATAATACAATATCGTCATCGAACATTAAGCGTGTGGACCCTAGGGGTTCAAGAACTATGTAGACATGACCGAGACACCTCTCCGGTCAATAACCAATAGTGGAACTTGGATGCTCATATTGGCTCCTACATATTCTACAAAGATCTTTATCGGTTGAACCGTTATGACAACATACGTAATTCCCTTTGTTTCTCATCCCAAATCTCCCTTGTATCTCCCGACTTCTATATAAGATTGTTACTGATTCGTATGTCCGTTCCATCTCTGTACTGGTTGCTGGAGGTCGGACGGAGGTGTTGATAGTCTATTTGGATCCAGTTTGTATGGTCGCCCAAATTATTTAGTTTTGGTAGTTAAGCTAATTGGTTGACACATTGTTTGAGAATGGCCATAGAATTGCAGCTCTAGAGGCCAGATGCAGCAGAACTGTGTGTTGGAGCTCATGCATGAAGAGAAAGCATGAAAATGATATGGTTTAGAATACTTGAGATAGAATAGAAATATTTTGCATAATAAGCTGTCCGGCCAGAGCAGAGCTAAGATAGAAGCTGTACTGGTATTTGGCTCAGGCCGATGCTTTTCGAGATCTGGCCAAACTATGTAAAAAATTAGGAATATCCTCCATTTTTAGAGTGGACTCTAAAAAATAAGGGCATGTTAGGGAATCTGCTAGAGTGAATTTTCACCCTGAATCCTTTAAAATGGCAGTTTTTTAGATGGGAGGTGGGATTTAGGGAATTTGCTAGAGTTTCTCTAAGTACATATAGATGAAGCATCGATGGTGACAATGAACTCTGGACAAAGACATTATGTGCTTTAATATTTGTTAGTTTAGAAAGTACCTATAATTGTATAACGGATACCTATTGTCTCATGTCCTCTTCTTCCCATGTCTAAAAATGAACAAATGATGAAGCAATTACCTAAATTTAGCTAGGGCATGTAACATGCTAACAGAACTTACCAGAACTGAGTGTATAGAAGGTTTGTTTGTTGCAGGCAACTTGCCAACTTTCGCTAATGGAGGAGAATGAGATTCACCCATTCTAGTAGTTGTAGCTGCCAAGGAACTTACTACAGACTCTCCCGGAACCTGGACATGCCTTAATCTCTTGACTGCCCGGTGAAATCGTCCCAGGCAAAAGGTCTCACCATCAAAAAACAAGACACCATCATTATCCTTGTACTCTTCTTGCCTTCCCTCAAATGCCACCTTTGGCCTGCCAGGCTGATTGTTATGAAATTCCACAGTTACCCGGTTATCTTTGCTCTTCTGCAGAGAGCCAACTTGAGTCTTGTTAATAGATGCTGGCTTAAATTCATCTGCAATATTGAACAAACAATAATGATTTAATGCAAAACAAAACATGATTGACACCATAAGACAATAAGAACACATGAGCATTGATGGATCAACAAGAGTACTCGGTTCTGTTTTATAGTATAGAGGAGGAAGCTTGCCTGCTTCCTAGTCAATGATGAGCTATGCTTACCTTGATAAGTGTGTAGCAAGAAATTCACAGAAGATGCATAAAATATAACTTCAGGAAACATGGAGTTAATAATTGGAAAGGTTAAATGTCACTAATTAATGCCTAAACATCACCCCATGGCTCAATACTTAGATCACATGAAGCATGAAAACAGAAGAAGGTTATGTAAGATCAATATGAGGCCCAAAGCATTTGGCACGTGACCATTTCAGAAAGAAAAAGCATGATACACTACTCAGTTGTGAAAAGTTTGACTGTCGCATGGAAAGGAAATTCCTGGAAGACAGACAACTAAAGCGGAAAAGTGCTTGCACTGGATTCTCAACAAAGCTACGTGACTAAGGATACTTCATGATGATAAACACATAGGAAAGCAATTTGCTATTCTCGCCACTCTGCAACCCAACAATGGTCGCCATCTCAAGCCATCAAAGAGAGGAAACTTACTTAGACAAACAATTGCACATAGTTTGGGGGCCACAAAATTAGTCTGTTTAGGTTAATAAATTAAATTATTTCTTGGGGATTTGTGAAAATAAAAGGTGAAATGTCTTTAATATGGCCTTGTAGTACACAACAAAAGGAGCTACGAAAACTACTGATAAGAGATCCACTTCAAATTGTTGGTGTAAGAAAATACACAGGAAAAAAGGTGCCCAACCTTACAGAAACTACAATGCCCAAGACTTATTTTTGTTAAGATCTTTGAAAAAATAACTTCTGATAACTACAAAAGAGCGGGTTTGAGATAAATCATAATGCTCAGTGATGCCATTTCAGAATCTCCAATTGAAAAGGGGCTACTTTCTACTGAAAATTAGGATATGTATATAAGGCCAAAATTTGGAACTAAAAGAGAGCAAGAAGAAGAAACACTTAAACAATAAATTAACTCCATGTACTTAGAAAGAGAGTAGAAAGGATAAACCTTTCACCTGTTGTGTATTACCAGTGGGAAGCCTAAACAAAGAAAGAATAAGGGTGTGTCTGGTTGAGGTCCTGAGATGGAATATAACGGGTCGGTTCTAGATTTGGAGATTATTCACGTGCTTGGTTGAGGTGGTGGAATGGAATGAGTTGGTTCCTTGAAGCGGGATATTCCATGTAAATGTGGAATGCAGTGGTGGCTCCAAATCGGTTGGACGGACTGGTTTCGGGTAAAAATTCTCGCCATGTGCTCTCATGTGGCCACTATATCTTATTCTCTCTAACATGCAACTATGCCAACTCAACATGTGACCATGCATGAGAAAAGACCCACCTTAGCAGGCACCATGCATGAGAAAAGACCCACCTTAGCATGCACCATGCATGCTGCTGATATATGATAAACATTCTACAACTATACAATCAGCAAATATAACAAATTATATGTATTATAGTTTCAATTCTCATTACTATTCCAAATACTAATGTAGTAATGTTTCATAAAACCAAAGTGCATTGAAATAATTGCAATCAATTCCATCAATAACGGGACAAAGAAATAATGAAATCTTTATACCAGAGCACTGAACCAGAACAATGAAATGCTAAATAAAATGAAGCTGATTTATATATGAATGAATGCAAAAAATGTAGCATATTGTTGGCAGGGGCGGAGCCAGGATTTAGGTATGGCGGGGGGGGGGGGGGCAGATGGCGATGAAGCCATAAAATATTTTGTGCCTCACATCATACTACCCAATAATTCTATATTCAAGTGTGATTAAAATTTAACTCTGCCTAGACACACAAATTTTTTCCATTGAATAGGAAAAGAGATGCCCTTTGATTCACATCATAGGATTTTTTCCATTGAGTCTAGGCTAATGTTTATTTTCCTATGAAATGTGGAGGATAGGAAAAATTCCTCCATAGGAATAGGATTCCATTCCTACAAACCAAAGGGCTCTAAAGGATTTTTTTCCTATAGAAATCCTATCCTATGAAATTCCTACAAGATTCCTCTAAACCAAAGGAGGCCTAAGTCTCGCCATGTGTATTTGGTGGACTGAATATTTTCAGTTTCGTAGCAATGATTTTGGACTGTAACTTTTAGTGGTTTTGGTTAGTGATTTCGGACTGTAACTGTGAATGAATTGATACTGATGTGGCCTGAATTTTTTTCAGTTAAGTAACAATGATTTGGACTGCAATTTCCAGTGTTTCGGGTAGTGATTTGGACTTTAAGTTTGAGTGAATTGGATAGTGATGTGGATTGATTTTTTTAGTTAAGCAACAATGATTTGGACCGTTTGGTGTTTTGGTTAGTGATTTGAGCTGTAACTTTGAGTTAATTGGACAGTGGTGTGGACTGAATTTTTTCAGATAAGTAATAGTGATTTGGACTCTAGTTTCAGTCTTTTATTAGTCCATGGTAACATGTTGCCGCCTCCAAAAACATATGTCTTACACTGCAATTTTTGAGTGTTTTGTTCCATTGGCTTGTAACTTTAGGAATGTGTAAATTAAAGTGATCTACTCTGAATTTCCCCCTTTTTCCAACACACTACATTAAACTGGACATCGTTAGCTGATGACTAGTGTTGGTAGATTTTCTCTATTTTACTTTTCTATGATTTATTTTGCAATGTAACTATACCTTGTACATCATTTGCGCCTGAAGTAGCTCTGTGAAAGCATGTTTTTTATAATGTTTTTTTGGTTTTCGGGATTGATTTCTGCTATTAGAAAGCCATATCTTAAGGAAATCAACTTTGTCTTCATTGAGGTACATCGCCTGTCCTTCGATGCTGCATTTCATTACATTTGGTTCGATTGTAGGCATCTGCCCTCAATAGTTCGAGTAAACTATCTATTAGTGCACACAAGTATTCAATTCTGAACTGTAAGTAGATGCAGAGTAATTTTACAGTAGGTCCCAGTAATTTGATCTAACAGTCACAAATTTGTCCTTTTAGTTCTGAACTGTAAATATGTTATCGGTTTCATAGATTATTTTTCTCTGTTGCTACTCGTGTGAGTGCCTTCTAGTGTGAATGTTTTTAGCCTGGTTGTGTTTGTCCTTTTTCCTGTTAATTTCAATTTTTAGTGCTTATGATAATGCCTACCAATATTAGGTGTAAGAAAGCATCAGATCATAGTAGTTTACACTTCTAAAGTTAATTAAATTCAGTCCTTCAATCACAACCATTTAAGAACAGGTAGAAAGTGTCTAAAACTAGTAGATCAAAGTTTCTTAACAGTGTTTGGTTTTTCAGTTTCCAAAGTTTGTAAAAATAGTCATATTTTCTCTCAGCTGGAGCAATCCTCCCCCTTATATGTTTTAAACTAGTTTTTCCAAAATGGAATTGCTAGCTTCCTGAGCATGTTTTTATCCCTTTAGTGTTTTTATTTCTGCAAATTCAGAAATCTATGATCTGGGCATCTAGTTTTCAGTTCTCCTATGATCATAGACTACTAGTTCATGCGACCATATCCTAGTTGTTCCTAGGTTTTCTCCTGGTTCAAGCCTATCAAGAATCTCGATGCTTGCACTGCTATCAGTTTCATCAGAGAGTTGATATTTAGATATGGAGTTCCGCATAGCATCATCACGGACAATGGGTCAAACTTCGATTCCGACAAATTCAGGGCCTTTTGCGCCTCTCAGGGCACTCGGGTTGACTATGCTTCGGTCGCTCACCCCCAGTCGAATGGGCAAGCAGAAAGGGCAAACGACCTAATTCTCAAAGGACTGAAACCTCGATTGATGCGCGATCTCAAGCACGTAACAGGTGCATGGGTCTACGAGCTTCCATCAGTCCTTTGGGGATTGAGGACAACCCCGAATCGATCAACCAGAAGAACCCCATTCTTTCTGGTCTACGGGGCCGAGGCAGTCTTACCGAGTGACCTGCTTCACAACGCTCCCCGAGTCGAGCTCTACTCTGAAGAAGAAGCAGAACAAGCCCGGCAGGACGCAGTCGACCTCCTAGAAGAAGAAAGAGAAATGGCCTTGATTCGATCGACCATCCATCAGCAAGACTTGCGTCGATTCCATGCCAGAAATGTGAAGAGCCGAGCCTTTCAAAAGGAGACTTAGTCCTCCGAGTGGATCAGCAGAAACCACACAAGCTCGCTCCTACTTGGGAAGGCCCCTTCATAGTCACCAGAGTCCTCCACAATGGAGCATACCACCTCTACAATGTCGATCGCCAGATTGATGAGCCACGAGCCTGGAATGCGGAGCTACTCCACCCCTTTTATACTTAAATTCTCACTCGGATGAGATGTAATAAGAAAAACTCATGTAGTTTATTTATCAAAGATAAGAGCGTTATAATTTTCCCAGTGATTATTATTGTTTTTGTTTGCGTAAGAAATCCCCCAGTGGATGGCTTAGCTGCGGATCCGCTTCGCCTAAGCTTGTAAAAACAGTTTCCTACCGAGTGGCGAGCCAGCCTCCCACTCGGGGGCTTAGCTGCGAATCCATTTCTCCTAAGTATTTAAAAAAAATCCTATCGAGTGGAGAGCAATCCTCCCACTCGGGGGCTTAGCTGCAGTCCAGTACTCGCCTAAGTCCTCTCACTTGGAGACTTAGCTGCAGTCCGGCACTCGCCTAAGTTTGAAAAAATCCTACCGAGTGGAGAGCAATCCTCCCACTCGGGGGCTTAGCTGCAGTCCAATACTCGCCTAAGTTCTCTCACTTGGAAACTTAGCTGCAGTCCGGCACTCGCCTAAGTTTGAAAAAATCCTACCGAGTGGAGAGCAATCCTCCCACTCGGGGGCTTAGCTGCAGTCCAATACTCGCCTAAGTTCTCTCACTGGAGTCTTAACTGCAGTCCGACACTCGCCTAAGTTTGAAAAAATCCTACCTCGTGGAGAGCAATCCTCCCACTCGGGGGCTTAGCTGCAGTCCAGTACTCGCCTAAGTTCTCTCACTTAGAGACTTAGCTGCAGTCCGGCACTCGCCTAAGTTTGAAAAAATCCTACCGAGTGGAGAGCAATCCTCCCACTCGGGGGCTTAGCTGCAGTCCAGTACTCGCCTAAGTTCTCTCACTTAGAGACTTAGCTGCAGTCCGGCACTCGCCTAAGTTTGAAAAAATCCTACCGAGTGGAGAGCAATCCTCCCACTCGGGGGCTTAGCTGCAGTCCAGTACTCGCCTAAGTTCTCTCACTTAGAGACTTAGCTGCAGTCCGGCACTCGCCTAAGTTTGAAAAAAATCCTACCTAGTGGAGAGCAATCCTCCCACTCGGGGGCTTAGCTGCAGTCCAGTACTCGCCTAAGTTCTCTCACTTAGAGACTTAGCTGCAGTCCGGCACTCGCCTAAGTTTGAAAAAATCCTACCGAGTGGAGAGCAATCCTCCCATCGGGGGCTTAGCTGCAGTCTAGTACTCGCCTAAGTTCTCTCACTTAGAGACTTAGCTGCAGTCTGGCACTCTCCTAAGTTTGAAAAAATCCTACCGAGCGGAGGGCAATCCTCCCACTCGGGGGCTTAGCTGCAGTCCAGAACTCGCCTAAGTACGAAACACATACCAATTCTCGAGGACGACAAGGGTCAAGTCGACTGCCACCTTCTCTTGGGGAGCTTCGCCACAAATACAATGCGCGATTCATCCCGCTCTATAGTAACGAAGTGCGGGTCGACTGCCACCTTCTCTTGGAGAGCTTCGTCACAAATACAATGTGCGCTCCGCCCACTCTGCAGTAACGGCGTGTGGGTCGACCGCCGCCTTCCCTGGGGAGCTTAGCCACAAATACAAGACATGGGTCAACTGCTTCCCTCTCCTTCGGAGCTGCGCTGCGAATACAAAGGTTGTCTCGAATGAAGAATGGGTTCACTCAGTAGGAGATTCATAAAGATATTCAACGGTAAACCAAGTTCAGGTAAATTCTAAAGGTTCCAGATCACAGATCGAAGTACTCGGGCATGCAGCCCGAAAAAGTTTAACGGTTACAAAAACCACTCGGCATTCTGAGGCAAATTTAAGGTGGGACATAAGAGTTTGTTCACTCCGCGGGAGGAGGGCTGGCAGGCTCGACGAACTCATCTAGGTTGACGCCGTCGGCTATCCGAGTGGCTGCAGCGATGAAAGTCTCCATAAAGGTTCGGAAGTCATGCTTCTGGGTGTTGGCGACCTTGATTGCTGCCAGTTTGTCCTGTCGCACCTCCTTGCGGTGGACACGAACCAAAGACAGAGCCACGTCAGCACCACACCAAGCAGCAGACTTCTTCCACTCCTGCACTCGGTCGGGGATTTCATTTAGTCGAGTCATCAGGGACTCAATATCATTTTGGAGCACAGCCTCTGGCCAAAGTGCCGGGTCAATCCGCGACATGGCGACCTTCAGTCGAGCTAAGTAGTCCACGGCACTGTCGATGCGAGATTCCAGACAGAGCAGATTCATGGCAGTTTCATCTTTCACGGGAGAGTTGATTGGATCCAAACCTGGTTCGATCCGCCCAGTCTCCTCTTCAAAGTTCTGGCAAAACTCTGCATTCACGATCCAAGGATAAGTCAATTTTCGTACACTGAGTCGACACAAAAAAAATCAGTCGAAACAGAATGTGCACCTTCAAACTTGATGAACAACTTCTTGGCAAGACTTCTCAGATAGCTCTCCAGATCATCCCTCCTGCGAGCAATGCCTTCCATTTTCTCGCCCTGGACGAGATTCGCCTTCTTCCAGCGCGAGCACTCCTTGTTGGAGTCATTCAGAGCGGTCTTCAGCCTGGTATTCTCTTCTTCCAACTGGCCGACCGAAGCCAGCTTCTGTTCGGCCAGAGCGGTCTTGTCGTCAGCCTCCTTACGAGCAGCAGCCAAATCCTGATCCTTCTTCGCCAGAGCTTCTCTCAGTTTTTCTGCAAAGAAATGATGATTGATTCAGAAATAGCAGAAGGGTACTCAAGCCTAAAACTGACCAGTCGACAAACTCGTCTTACCTGCGGCGCCGTCTCTGACCTTTTGCAGCTCTGTCCTGGCCAGCTCCAAGTCAAGGTTCAGTTGAATCTGCTGCTTCTCCAAGTCAGCAAAGCAAGCTCCAAGATCACAAGATTTCTGAAATCAAAGGGGAGAAGTTATTTTTACAGCAAAAAACAACAAAGGCAATAAATACTAAGACTACGGTCGACTGCCCGCAGTCCACCATAGTCTCGGGGACTACACCCAGTGGGTGCACTTTGCGTGCCCCCACCGGTTCTGATCCCACTCGACCGGCCCGCCGAAGTCGAGTCCAAAAAAAAGGCAGAAAGAGAGAAAGTAGAACTCAGACTACAGTCGACTGCCAGCAGTCCACCGTAGTCTCGGGGACTACACCCAGTGGGTGCACTTTGCGTGCCCCCACCGGTTCTGATCCCACTCGACCAGACCGAGTGGAAGAGACAAACTACCAGTTTGGTTTATACATTCGGCAAAATACAAAGACTACAGTCGACTGCCAGCAGTCCACCGTAGTCTCGGGGACTACACCCAGTGGGTGCACTCAGCGTGCCCCCACTAGTCCAAAAAATTCAATCGACACACCCAGTGGGTGTACAGATGAAAAGATTTTCGGAAAGAATCTTCAGATAGCATATCCTAACAGAACAAGCGGCGACCAACTAACCTGAACATTGCTCTGGAGAGCCGAGCTGGCATCATAGGCGGCTTGGCTGGCGTCCCGCACCGTCTTCATCTTCTCCATCATAATGCCCGCCTGGCGTATGGCTTCCCTAGCAGCATTCACCTCGTCCTCCGGGACATGATGGGTCGCAAAAAGTGAAGGCGGGTCGACAGGGGCTCGAGCAGTCGACGAAGAAGGCAAGGCACTCGACAGTGGCTCGGCGAAGGTAACAGAACCCCGATTGACGTCGCCAGTGTCCTGAACGACTGGCTCCGCCCTCGGCGTCGACTGTAGCGCCTCACTTACAGGAGCTCGCCTATTCTTCCTCGTCAAAGGCCTCTCAGACTCTTCATCATCATCAGGGAGGTCAATAATGTTGGGAGCTGTGCAAAGTTCAATTGCCAAAATCACGTCACCCAATGAGGCACATTGCAGTTGAATCGACCGAATAAAGATAGTATGGCAGAAATCATACCCGGATTAGAAGTGACCGCATCCTCCATCACCTCATCATCATCCCTGTAAGCTGAGGTCCTGGAAGTGGCAGTGCTGACAATTCCAAAGTTCGTCCAGTTAAAACAAGAAAAACAAACAGCGCGGAGCGTCGAGTGAATACAAAGGGAGACACTCACGCGGAGGCGACGGGGATATCAATCTTGATCTTCGGCAACGCCTTCCGAGTCCTCGGCTCTGCAACTTTGGGGTGCTTTGGCGCCTTCTCAGTCGGGGTTGGTGAAGAGATCCGAGGACGCTTCGAAGACTGACCAGCCTGAGTAGTTGCCTTGTCGCGGGCACTCGGCTGTTCTTGGTCAAGCTTGGATCGCCTCTCCCTGCGAGGGGGCGACTCGACTTCTTCTCCATCACTTGAGTCGTCGCTTCCTCCATCCCCTTCACCATCGGAAGTCCACTCGCCATTGTCGCCGCCACTCGCCTCGCCTTCTAGAACTTGCTCTTGTTCCCCGTTGGGCATTGAATACATTTCAATAATGGCCTGAAAGAAAGCAGGGAGAACAAAGTCAGTCGACGCAATATAGGCAGCTGCGCGAGTGAATTCAGATTACAAGCAAAAACTCAGAATCAGACCTGCTCTGGTGCATGAGACTGGTCGAATGGGGGAACTCTCCTGGCTCCCCTGGGATTGTCCTTGTTCCCGGTAATGCCCGACAGCCACTTCTCCAGTGTGTCGTCGTCGACCTCCTCCTGGTGGATCTGAGTGGAGTCTTCAAGACCCGAATACATCCACATCGGATGGTCTCGAGCTTGAAGAGGCTGGATGCGCCGCTGAAGGAAGACCTCCAAGAGATCCATACCAGTGACCCCGTCACGAATAAGCTGGACCACTCGATCGACCAACAGCTTCACGTGCGCCTTCTCCTCCGGGAGCACCTTCAAAGGGGAGGGTTTCTCCACTCGGTCCATGGTAAAGGGAGGGAGGCCAGTCGATTGCCCTGGCGTCGACTGGTCTTTACAGTAAAACCAGGTCGACTGCCATCCGCGAACTGAGTCAGGAAGAATCATGGCCGGAAAGGAGCTTTTCCCTCTCGTCTGGATGCCAAGACCCCCACACATCTGGATCACTTGGGTCCTCTCATCACTCGGATTAGCCTTTTTCACTGTCTGGGAGCGACAAGTGAAAATATGCTTGAAAAGCCCCCAGTGAGGTCGGCAACCCAGGAAATTCTCACACAAAGAAATGAAAGCGGCGAGATAAACGATCGAGTTGGGGGTAAAATGGTGGAGTTGTGCCCCAAAGAAGTTCAGAAACCCTCGAAAGAAAGGGTGAGGAGGCAAGGAAAATCCACGGTCGACGTGGGTGGCAAGAAGAACACGCTCACCCTCCCGAGGTTGCGGCTCAGATTCCTTCCCCGGAAGCCGCGCCGAGTCATAGGGGATCAGCCCCCCTTCGGCCAGGTCGTCGAGGTCTTCTTGGGTGATCCTCGAGTGGATCCGGTCGCCCTGGATCCAGCCCTTCGGCAGGCCGGTCCGCGAGGAAGATCCGCCCCGGCTGGTCGCCTTCCCCTTCGACCTCGCCGTCGCCTTCTTTGCCCGCTCCAGAGCCGTCATCTTCTCCTTCCCCATTGTCACCAGCGAGACGCGTACGGAGCGGTGATGCTGGGGCGAGAGCGAGCGCAGCGGAGGGGCGTGAAGAGGAGAAGAGGAAATGGGAACGCACTATTCGGGAGACTCCGGTCCAACGCCTTATATGAGGCTGCTTCCGAGTGGCTGACAGGTAGGCCCAGGTGGCTCTGTCAAATCCCGTAACGATCGCGCGCGCGGTACGTGGCGAAAAAGGCGGCACGAGGATCGAGGCGTCTCCGCTCTATCCCATCCGATTACTGCAGCCTCCCCCGTCCCGCGCGCTTCCCAAAATTCGGATCCCACGAAATCTGCGAGCAGCAAACAACTTGTCAGACCAAAAGATCTCCTCCGCACCGTCACTCGGAGCCTTACAAGTAAAGAAACTCACTCGACGAAGAATTAAGAATGGATCAAGGCGACTGAAAAGGAAGTTGCTGTCATCACTCAGGTCCGTTGATCCGGAACAAGATATGCTCACGGCATGAAAAACGAGTCGGAGAGGTCCTCAACTCCTTCCCCACTCAAACCTCAATCCATTCGGGGGCTAATGATGAAGCTATGTACCTAGGGTAGGGTCATGGACCTGTCCTAACTGCCCTACCCAAGGACATCTCTAGAAGAAATCACCTTTCAATCGACTTGGAGGTGTTCCACTCGACAGACTCGAAGACACTCGACCAAGAAGCAATCACTCGACCAAGATCCAACCACTCGACGGCCAGGAGACCTAAAGTCACTCCGCACGCTAACGGTCGGTCATTAAATAGCTTTTATGGTCATCATAGCACTTTATTACTAGCGTTACCAGTAACGCCCTGCCTTAATGTACATTGAACCCTTTGTAACGTGGGCTGGCCGGGGTCCTGGCGCACTCTATATAAGCCACCCCCTCCTCCGAGACAAGGGTTCGCACCTCTGTAACTCATACTCACATAATCAAGTCGACCGCCTCCGGGCTCCGAGACGTAGGGCTATTACTTCCTCCGAGAAGGGCCCGAACTCGTAAACCTTGCGTGCTTACAACTTCTCCACAACTAAGATCTTGCCTCTCCATACTTACCCCCTACATCACTGTCAGACTTAGAACCACGACAGGGAGGGAGAGAGAGAGAGAGAGAGAGAGAGAGAGAGGGAGGGAGCGGGAGGGGAGGGGGAATTTTTGCTCTGTATTTGCAGGTGGCATTTTTAGTGTAATTATTGTGTATTTTTACTTGAATTACTGTGCATTTTCCATGGTTTTTACACTGTAATTATTAGTGGAATTATAGTGGAATTTACACTGTAAGTCTTAGTGGGTTTACATGATTTTTGCTCTGCATTTGCAAGTGGCATTTTTACTGGAATTACAGTGTATTTTTAGTGGAATTACTGTGCATTTTCTGTGGTTTTTTGCACTATAATTATTAGTGAAATTATAGTGAAATTTACACCGTAAGTCTTAATGGGGTTACAATGTACTCTTAGTGGATTTTTGCTCTGTATTTGCAAGTGGCATTTGTACTGGAATTACAGTGTATTTTTAGTGGAATTACTGTGCATTTCCATGGTTTTTACATTGTAATCATTAATGGTATTATTAGTGTAAGCCCTTTGTATAGTTGATTCACAGCAGCAACTGTAATTTTTCAATATTTTAGTGCTCGGAGTGTTATTTGGCTGTGTGGTTAGATGTCATTAGTTTTGGTCCTTTTCATCCTCCTGTAATTAGCTTACTCCACCTTTTGTTAGCTTTTAACCCTTTTAGCTGCTTTCCGTATGGGTTTGAATAGTTTGGGGTGTGGACCCGTTTATAGTTTGGTGTATGGGCCTGTTTAGAAGCGATTTGCGGGACAGGAAGAAGTGATTTGCAGGGCAGAAAGAAAGAACAGGGAAACGTGGGACAAGAGACATGTGACATTTGTCCTCCTTTAGTTGGCTGAAAAATATGACTGAAAGCGAATTAGATTTCATGCGGATGTAGAATACAGTCCCTAGTTCTATCTAGCCTGTGACTGATCCAGGTGCATGAGGATTTGGCCAATCCCCTCCACGCGCGCGCACCCAATCCCATCCTTGTCTCACCTCAGCCGCCTCACCTCAGCCGCCCCCGCACAAACCCTAGCCCCTTTTCTCCTCCATTCCCACAGCCGCCGCAACCCTCCCTCTCGGTCTCCCCTCCCTCCCCACCTCCCTTGTCAGCGGTTGCCGCCACTCCACCTCCCTCTTCTCTGTCGCCGGCGGCCAGCTCATCCGCCATGGACGGAGGGTGTCAATCGCAAGCAGCGCTGGCGGACGAGCACACACGCATGTCCTCTTCCTGGTGGAAGGCAACTCGAGCATGGGAGTGTGGCCACGGCTGGGCACCATGGGTTGGCCGAGGTGTTTCATGGTGAGGAACAGGTGCGCCATTTTCCAATCCGTCCTGCCCAGCCCGATGCCTACCATGAATTCAGCACAGTTTGAAGCATCCAAGGTAGGAAGGACCAAGAAAGCATAGGTACTCTTCTATCTCTTTGTACGTCTTGTCTGATGCATGTTTGTGTGTGAGAGAGGGAGGGAGAGGGAGGGAGGGAGGGAGGGAGAGAGGGAGGGAGGGAGGGGGAGAGAGAGAGAGAGGGAGAGAGAGAGAGAGAGAGAGAGAGAGAGAGAGAGAGAGAGGGAGAGGGAGAGGGAGAGAGAGGAACTTTTATTCCAACTACTAGGCATCCAGATTTTTATTTTGTTCTTCTAAGATTTCTTGCTGGGTGTATGAACGTTCATGCACACTGTAAATTATTGTGCTTGTTCGAAAATAAATACTGAGAAGAAATAAAATTATTAGTTAGCAAATATACATAGCTCATTCACATTTTAGTTCCCTAATATGTGGGTTTTCTACACATGATGTGTGCAGATCTGTGAAAGAAGAGACGAAGAACAATTTTAGCTGAAGAGTTGAAGAAGACCAAGGTGAATTCCATCCCTCTTGCGAATCCAATCAAGTTTGCGCTTGCATTTTGGTGATATGGTTTGTGTTGGACCATGTTCTCTAGCTATCAATGGACTTTCCCGAGTAGTTTTGCTGATTTGTCATTATGGATTTCACACACCATCTACCTGATGAATGGCTAGATGATTTATTTTTGTTGCCATATAGACCATTGACTGGTGTGCAGGAACCCTTCTAATTGGTGCTCTAGTTGTGCTTTTTTTGTTGTAGAATAATAATTCAAGTGGATGGCCGATGCGTCTTGTTGTTTAGCGGTATGATGGTCGATGGAAGTATGTTCTATATTGCAAGGTGATGGGCTGCTGATTTTTGTTGTCCACTTCTGTTGATTTCTACCGACTTCCACTTAATTTCATATCTGTTGTATAAGTAATGCACTAATATACAGTACATGAAAAAATGATCCTGTCTTATATGTCAAAAGTATGGTTTTGCTACAGATTTGTTGTGTATGCATGTTAGATCTTTGAGAAAATGGCTTCTATACCACCGAGACAAGCATCAACTGCTCATTTGCCATCGAACAAAGCTCCAGTGCTCATATACCAGTAACAAACGAATTCTAGTGCTCATATGCCACTGGCTGTTAGAACAATGTTAGCTCACTGTTTTCAGAGGCCAAAATGACTTGTTTGCCCTCAGTGGCAAATAAGCAACAATGGGAGAACATATCTAGGAATAAACTGACAGCATTTTGCCTGTAATTTCAGCATTTCAGCAAAACAACAGTGCACAGATAATAGTATCAGCATATATATACTTCAGCTACAGAATATTACTCATCAAAGTTCACATCATTTAGAAACCATTCAGCAAACACCAAATTCAGTCATGCATAAGTAAACTCAAGTTTCCATCCCTACCAAAAGACCACAACCGAGAGTAGGTTGTTCACATAAGCAAAGTCTATAGATAAATTAGACATGAAGAGTTGCGATATGTAAATAATATGTGAAATTTTGCTGAATATCACAGTTTCAGCTTCTTCTTGCTTCGAGTGCTCATTGCAGGGCTGTCAGGTGCAACACTCCTCCTGCTTCGAGTGCCCATTGCAGGGCTGTCAGGCGCAACAGATATGGCCTTTGATCTACATTAAAACATCAGATTACATACTATGATGATCCTCGCAGAATATACGTTGCTAACTTACACATTGTAAAAGAAACATTTCATTGAAGATGGTGCAGCTTTCATACCTTGTAGATTTGGAGGTAGTCTTTGATGATTTCGACTTGGCGACATTGTCTTCAATTGCATCACTCGGACATAGAAGTAGAGGCAGTGCAGTTTCAGTTTCAATTGAACATGGAAGAACAACCTTTGTAATGGGTTTTTTCTTTCTTTTGTCCCTGCATTAGTTTCACATATTAGCATCATTAGGACAAGAGTATGATGAAAACAGTAATATTGAAGCAAGCACTACCTTTTTTGCTTTGCTACTTCAGCATAGGCAGCTAGTGCTTCCGGAGCAGCATCTTTACAGCTTTGCCATCTATGTCCATAGGCCTTGCAAATTGGACATTGGTGCTGGCCTTTATTTCCCTTGCCCTTGCTATTCTCGGCACCACTTTTATGCCTCTGTACTTTTGGCCTCCCAGGGGCCCTCCTAAGGATTGGGAGATTCAAAATGAAATCTTTGTTCACACTTGGCCATTGAGACATGTCGGTCAGGCCAGGAAGAACATGGGCATAAGCTGCAGTGAACTTGGCAACGCTGTAATAGTCATCAACAAAATCTGCTATGGTGACTCCCCTAATTCCAGTAATAAAGCTGATTGCATGTTTGCAAGGCTTCCCAGAGACTTGAAATGCCCGGCATGTGCATGTCCTATTTGATAGATCAGTAATGTGGCGCTTGCCACCCAGCGCAGCACACTCGGCAACCTCTGCAATCATGTCATCTATTCTCTCATATTCAATGTCTAGCCCCCTACTTTTTTCATTCAGCTCATTCATGACACTTGGAAGTATACGTCGACCTTGCAATTTCCTAGCAACCCTTCTCCTCTTCTCATGCTTAACGGTAATCTTCCTCTTGATCTTGTCCATGAGCTGAAACAACATTAAACCTTTGTGCTTGTGGATCCAGTTGTTGAAACACTCGGCCAAATTATTTGTCACATAATCCACTTTTGAGGAACATGAATATTTGCTCCTTGACCATAGCCTGCTGTGGTACTTCTTTAAGTATGTAATTGCAGCAGCCCTTTTCTGCTCTATGGCTGCCATGTGATAGTCAAAAGCGCGAGGAGTCCATGAATAAGCAGCTGGCCACAAATGATCATCAAAAACTTTGCCATGAAACTTTTTTTTGAAGTTCACAACCAAGTGTCGCATGCATTCCCTATGTTCTGCATACTCAAACACCTTTTCAATTGCAGTGTCAATCCCTTTACCTGCATCTGAACATATGGCTAGGCCAGGGGGAGAGCCAATAGCCTCACGAAGCTTCTCCATAAACCACACCCAACTTTCAGTAGTTTCCGCATCAATAACTCCATATGCTACAGGGTATAGCCAATTGTGCCCATCAATAGCACAAGCAGTAGCTAACTGGCCTCTATACTTGCCTGTCAAATGAGTGTTGTCTATCGCCAAGTAAGGTCTGCATCCAGCCAAGAATCCATCGCAGAGAGGCTTCAATCCAACAAACATCCGTATAAAATACTTTTTCTGATCATACTCCATGTGGTCAATCGCAACTATGCTTCCAGGAGACCTCTTCTCAACCTCCGCTTTCCAGGCATACAGCTTGTCAAAAGACTCATCCCAATCACCAAACAACTTAGCCATTGCTAGCCCTTTGCCCCTGAATACTTTTGTATAACTGATCTCGATCTTGTACTTGTCATGTAGCCTCCTCTGTAACTCCTTTGGGCGAACACTAGGATCTTCTTTTATCCAGTCTATGACTTTCTCACACACCCATGCCTTTGAAGCATTATGCTGCTCCTTTTTTTTCTTTGTACTAGCACATGTGTGCTTCTCCAAATGAACCTTGACCTGCAGTAAATTGTAATGGGTAAGAAAATAGAGTCAACTCCATTTAATAACAGCTAGAGTATGCAACTAACTAAAATATATACCTCCATAGTTTCTCCATCATCCAACGTCCCAACATGAATTCTCCATGTGCAATCTTTAGACTCGCGACAATGAGCCCTGAATCGTGTAGGCTCACTTTTGTCAACTTGAAAATCAAACTCTTTCTTTATGGCATATGTAGCAATTGCCAACCTAAACTCTTCAATATTAGGATACTTTGCACCAACATGCATTGGTGGGTTTTCTTTATCATACACTATTTCTGGAATAACATCTGGTCTAGCATCTTCCGTAACCCACTCCTCGTCATCGCTGCTATCCTCTACATGCTCACTATTTGGTATATCTTTTTTTTCTCCGAGCTCATCATCACTATCTGAACCAGCACTATCAATTGAGTATTGGTCCTCCTCATCTACACCAACATGTTCATATTCTTCATGTGGATTTGCAAGATATGTATCCATAAGGCATACTTTAGCTTCATCATTTACATTACTTGCTTGACTAGGCAGTGCTATAGATGGTGTTTGATTCAATGGAGTAAAATGCACATCAACACTATCACTTGGGTCAGATTGTTTGATGATCAGATTACCGTTTCTATTTTGATGAAAAGACTACATTTTCAGGCATTCTTCATCATTTGACACACAAATATTGTTGCCACTAATAGAGTCAACGTACTCAAGAATTATATTCTCCACTGAAAATAGTGGAAAAGTTCCAGCAATGGAAGCCACTAGATCCTTCAATCTTGAGCTACTACCCTCAACAATATCCCAAGTAAATGTAGAATCCCCACAGATTTCGGTTCCACCGCCACAAATCTTCACCTCTACCGTGTAAGTACATGATTGGATCATCCTGTGGATGATGAAACCATGTCAATATTTGTATGCTCCTATCTAAAACTTTAGCAAAAATAGATAGACTGAAAAATTACCTAGCACAAATATGAGAGAGAGAGGTGGAGCCGCATTCGTCAGCCACGCCGTCCTCATGGAGCTTGGAAACTTGGGGCAGAGGAGCTGCAACGAGTGTGCCCACGTACGGAATGATCTTTTGGAGGGCCTCGACCGTGGACATCCCTGACCCGCTCTCCA
The DNA here is from genome assembly GCF_018294505.1 of Triticum aestivum. Classification (NCBI taxonomy): domain Eukaryota; kingdom Viridiplantae; phylum Streptophyta; class Magnoliopsida; order Poales; family Poaceae; genus Triticum; species Triticum aestivum. The sequence goes on from NC_057809.1 coordinate 235,939,817, forward strand.
CATCGCTGGAATCCCCGACTCTAGGGTTCTGCGCGACATGGTCGCGGGGAGAGGTCGGCGCTGCTAGTTGGGCTAAGGCAGTTGAAGCCGCGGAGGTCGGGAGGGAGGGAAGCAGGGCCACGACGGGAGGCGGCGGAGGCCGGGGCTGGGGGAGCGGCGCCGTCGGCGGTGCCTCCATAGGCTGGGGCTCGGGGAGCGGCGGAACCTTCGGCGTCGGCAAAGGCTGGGGGAGCGGCGGATCCTTCGAGGAGTAGTTAGCCTGAGGGAGCGGGAGGGGGAGGAGGGGCATGCGCTGGGGGAGCGGCGGCGGCGGCGGTTCCGCCATGGCCGCTGCTGTGTGCGTGCGTGAACTGGTCGGGTGGTGTGGTGTGCATTGATTTTTCTGTTTTTTTTTCTATTCTAAGAGAAGAGATAAGACGAGGGTAAAATTGGAATTCTCAGATTGACTGACAGGAAAACGTAGAGATTCTGACGATGGACTAACGGCGATGGCAAATAAGCACTAGAATTCGTTTGTGTCTGGTATATGAGCACTGGAGCTTTGTTCGATGGCAAATGAGCAATTGATGCTTGTCTCAGTGGTATAGAAGCCATTTTCTCTAGATCTTTCTAGGTTCTACTTTCTTAATATTTCAGTTCATGACATCAAATTGCAGCTGTACCAAAGTGCAGACATTAAAATAGTTTAGAACAGAACAATTAGATGCTTTTAGTTCTGAGTGCATGGATGCTTTGGTCAATGTTTAGAAATGCATTGCACATATAGTTATGTTAACATGTTTGCTAGAGGGATCAGAATGGTCTCCGAGTCGTTCAAAACTGAAGGCAGCACCAATGTATCACATTTGTAAAATCATGCATATACAGGAGCTCATCAGTCTGGCGACCTAAATTTCTCCCCAACTTATCTCTTTTTGTTCAGTCCAGAATTTCAGGTTTCCTGTGGTTTCTGTTGCCAAGGTTTGATCTTTATTTTTGTGTTGTGCAGATGATTGCAGCTGATGCCGAGCCTCTCGAGATCTGAGGGCCGTAGTATTCAGAATTACCTACAGCTTGAGTAGATACACATTATTCACTGCATATTTTATTCCAATGGTTTTACTTCCACACCACTGGTTTGTCTATATTAAATCACAAGAACTTCATGAGCTTAATTGGTTACTGTGTAGAAGGGCATTCTTTCAAGGAGCTGTAGATTTTTTGAATATGCTCCCTGCTGGACCATTTTCGGTATGTACAGAATTTGTTGAGAATGGGTGTGAAAAAATTGACCATCCAGTGGATTTATACGCATGGTATGTACAGAATTCTGCAACCACAATAGAAGTAAGGCCATGGAGCAAGAATTCTGTTGGGCATCCTTTGCATTTATCTTGTCAGGTTCCCATGCTTCATAGCATGTGTGTAAGCGTAGCAGTACACACATACACTGCAGTTCATACTGCCATTTAATAGGGGATGCATTAGGGTACTTTATTTCCATTATAAACTGATAATAGTTATGAGTTTAGTAAGGTAACAATAATTTGGGTTATAGCAGAATATAGATGTGGTATGCTTGTATGAGTAGAATGCAGAGTTTATAAATGAACTAAAATCTGAGAACAGGAAGTGGTAGGTTTAATTTCAGTTAGAAGATTAGGTGTACTGCAGTATCATATATTCAGGTAATCCCTTGCATTTTTTTGCCATGTTCAGGCTTTATACATCGTTTGTATATGCATAAAGTACGCCACATAAACTGGAGTTCATAGTGTCAGGAGTAAGAGAGGTGCAACTAAGTACTAGCATGTTACAGGATAAGAACGACTCTTTAGTTTAACTCCAAAGAGGTTAGATGAAATGAGTTCTTGATATATCTGAACTCTAGATTATAAGATGCATCTTCTTACTCTTCCTGAGATCACGGTTATCATAACTGGACGTTCGTTTGTTTGTCGGAAGTTTTATCTCTTCTCTACAGTCAAAGCTCATGTGCAATTTGGAGAAAAATGCACACATGCTGTCGCCGCAGTTGACGATTCCTTTTAGGTGAAAAAACCTAGCTTCATTTTCTTCCTTTTTGTTCTCTGTTTATTACTGTTTATTGCTCAGAGCGATTGTTCCCAAAGTAGTCTTGAACAATTAATCATTTGCAGGTATCTAACCAATAGCGGCCTATGTTTCCTGGTCATTTTTCTTTTGGAAATGGAAGTTGTTGCTTCCTAGGCGAGCTGAGGTGATAACTGAACTCTCTTCTACTATTGAGCAGATTCAGTATTCACGTTTATTTTCATTAGCCCAAGGATAGTTTTTTTTGTGTTGTTGTGGCTGTGGGCAGCTACCGAAAAAAGAAAAGAGGATGAGCGAGACTACTGCAGTGAGAGACGGCGGCCACGAGAGCTATGGATGCAGGAGAGGGTTCATGTTGTTTATATATTTCCTCTAGGCCATGTGTCTTTCCATCCCCCTCTCCAGGAGAGGGTTCATGTTATTTATTTTATTAGTCAAATATAATATGAGGTCACCTACCATCATCATTCTTGATTACAGTCTCGTACGAAAGTAGTCCGATTAGTTGTAGTAATTCATAAATATTTTTGGTATGGTTCTTATTTGGTTTCAAGACACAGAAATTTGAAAGGCATATATAAGAGAAAAATCCCTGGCATTACTTCAAAATCGTGATCTTTATTTGGTTAGTAAGGCCTTCCTTTTGTGGCTACAATTTTTTTTTTCTATTGTGATGTTTGAAACAATGAAGGGGAGCCTTGGCGCAGTGGTAAAGCTGCTGCCTTGTGACCATGAGGTCATGGGTTCAAGTCCTGGAAACAGCCTCTTACAGAAATGTAGGGAAAGGCTGCGTACTATAGACCCAAAGTGGTCGGACCCTTCCCTGGACCCTGCGCAAGCGGGAGCTACATGCACCAGGTTGCCCTTTTTGTGATGTTTGAAACAATATTTTATACTTATAATGATCTAGAATACAACAGATCAATGATATATACAAAGAGACACAATAGGAGTTGACTGGATACCTAGCTTTTGAAAGGACTGATATATACAAAATATTATTGACTAGAACAGGAGAGATGCAATCTTATGGATAATTCAATATTTGCAAGAAACTTTCCAGCTTGGCCCTCCTATTGCTCATCCTGAGATTTATTTCCTTCGTTTCAGTGCCTGCTTTTGATGATAGGAAACTAACAAGGCAGAAGGTACTTCTCATGGTTGATTTATTATATTTTTGTAGAAACTGGATAGAGAACATACCATGCACTTTCTTATAATCTTTTGGCTGGCCCTGCAATTCTGGCTTTCTTTTAGGACAGAGGACACACAATGCTTTATCGGTTCTTACCATGTGCCTGTTATTTTATTTTGCATTTTTTATGCATCACATGATTTCTTTTACAACAAGTGATCCTAATTCTCACTGGTCGTTGGCAGCTTTTCTGTTTCTTCATGACAAGAAAACCATATAGCGCCTGTGCACTTTAGCCTTGTCCTGATTACTAGAACTGCTTTGATGGTGCTCTATTATAAGTGCCTTGCTTGCACCAGTACTCATGGTTGTCTTTTCTTTGTTTGCACTGTAGGCAATGTGGTAGACGCTGTACTTGCAGGAGGTCTTTATCGATGTTGGTCTAGCTGTATTGTCTAACGACACTTCATGCGGTCCTCATGTAATATCTTCTTATTGTTCAATGCTATGATCCACAGTGTGATACTGAAAACCTTGATTAATGTTGTGTTACATTTTGTTGCAGTTCTATTTTTCCTTGAGATTGTGGTTATAAAGATAAAACCGATTGATTTAAGATATGTTTTTTATACGTAAGGGTCTAAATTCTTGGTGTCTGTGTTTGGCCAGACAGAAGCTTACTAAAAAGATACACATACTTTTAGCTTCATGATTTTGAATGGGACTTTGTGATATCAAATTAGAATGTGTATATACATTTCATTATAGACAATAAATTCTTGGCGTGTGTGCTTGGCCAGACAGAAGATTACTAAAAGGATACACGTGCTTTTAGCGGCATGATTTTGAATGGGACTTTGCGCCATCAAATTAGAATGTGTATATACATTTCATTGTAACAACAAAATACCTTTTTCCTACTAAAGGGGATCATATTTGTTACATACATTTTGTTTCAGATAGAACTCCATGCCATCAAATTTAAATATGTATATACATCTCATTGTAGAATAGAAGCCCCCCATTTTTTTAATTAAGAGATTAAATTTGTTGTCATGTGTGCTTGCTCGTAACTAAATAAGTAACCATGAATTTCTTTTCATCGCTCCATGTTAGAGGAAATTGACAGGTATGAGTAGGAGGAAATATCAGGTGATACGGGAGCTGAAATGCTCCCATGCTATGATGTGATCTCGGCTAATATCTGTGGGTTGTGGACCAGGGCGCGATTATGGGCTTCCTGAAGGGCTTTTCTGAAAATATTCTGGGGCTCCTGGGCTGACCATTGGATGTGAGATCCAATGGCGAGAACACATCGTAGCACCGTATGAGTAGACAGGTCGTACTTTTCATATACATTAGACCGTTGATGACGTGCGTTGCCGTGTCCATCCATTTTGAAATAAATACATATAAATATTAGACAAAATTTGGATGAATTAGATGCCTCAAAATAGATGAGGATTAGCCGTTAAAAACTGCACAAATCATTCCATTAAATTGTACAAGGACAAGGTAGCTACATCCAATCCAGATGCGAAGATACATAAAAAAGACACCTCTAAGTTATAACACCATCATGGAGTATCTGTTCTCCCAACATATCTTTCCCTAATAATAATAATAAACCATCCTTGCGATTTTTGGTATTCAACCCGCGGTCCTTTTTAAAGTGAGAAAATGTTTCGAGCCCAGATCTGGCCCACCCAGGCCCGAGTGCCGCCGCCGCCACCACCAGCGCCCACAGAGCGCTCGACCCCGAGCTCCTCCCGTGCGCCTCCTCCCCGGCCTCCCTCGCGCGTCGTCCGGCGACCGCCGCCGCCACCGGCGACCACCCAGGTCATGCCGCCGCTCCCCTGCCTTCTCTCTTTCTACTCTCTCTCTAATCTCCTTGTCTCTCCTTCTCTCCTGGAGCTCAACGCCAGCGCCATGGATGCCCAGTTCTCGAGCTCACCTTGGAGGTTCAAACGCCGCAACGGGACCTCCACCGGCCAGATCCGGCGCCTCCCTCCCGGATCCGCGCGCCCTCCACCTCCTCTACCCGATCCGGCGCTGCCCACCTCAGCTCCTCCTCTCCTCCGTGCGCCCGAGCTCCTCGCTATGCGTCGCCCGGGAGGGCTCGCGCTCGCTACTTGACCAGAGCCACCACGTTGCATTCTCCGTCGACCTCGCCGTCCCCTCTGCACTACCCTCCACCTCAACTGATGTCCATCTGATTGTTCCATGTTATACTATCTATTGAAGAAAATAAATCTGTATTATTTACCTTGATTTTTCTGATTGTAGATAAATAACATGGCTGAGAAAGTTCCTCCAATGAAAGGAGGAGGAGTATAGTCTTGGCCGTGGCTGGGAAGGAAGGAGAACAGGTTAATTGAGGATTTTTCAGGGAGATTAGGACTGCTTGATTTATCACAGAGAAACTAAATCAGTGGACTGGTGTGCTGGTTGATTAGGATCTTTCAGAGAGACCAGGATTGCTTGATTAATCAGCGAGAAACTAGATCAGTACTTGGGAGTTGGGACTGGTGTGCTACGGTTGATTTGGGGATGTGCACTAGCAGGTTTCAGGCAACTATATTATACTCTTCGGTTGGGATTAGCTTTTGCTGTTACTGACGAGAATCAGTACAACTATGATGGACTGCTTTTCTAGAGCTAGAGCACTACAAAAGTAGAGATGGTTTTTCACGGCTACACAATAGGAATTGATCTCCGTTCATTCATAAATCATAATTAGTGTAGTTCAAGCAGAGTGTTAGGGACATTGTAGTTTGTCTGATTAAATCAAGACTTCAATTATTAAATAAAATTACAACTTATATGTAGAAAACTTTTATTAACTTTAATTTTCTATTTTGCAGGTCCCTGCAGTTATTTGTCATATTGGATACTTTACAAACATTCTGTAAATTGGTATCAGTTGCACACTTTTTGTTTATCTCCATATCTATGATGACTACCTACTCCAAAGCATCCCCACGTTAATTTGAAATAAAAGGAGAAGACCAGAACCATGATTTTTATTCAATGGTGGTTGATTAGTAGGTATGATCCAATCAAATGTGTCCAGCTGTCCTCGTGTTCATTTCCAACCTTTGAAACTCAGTTTTCAAATTTAGAAATCCAACATATATATTCCAGTACATGATTTTATTTGATGATGGTTTAATTTAGTAGCTACGATCTAATCAAGCTTGTCCAACTCTCCCGACAGTGTTCCTCTCCAACCATTGAGGCTCAGTTTCCAAGTTCTGACCTAGCATCAATCCATCATGTAAATTCCCAGTACATGACTTTATCTCACTGTGGTTAATTTATCAAAGGAGTTGTATGCCGTTGTTTGAAGCGGATCAGGTGCCCGCCTCTGTCTGCGAGGCTTCCACAAGTAATATAGTTGCGGCCTGGCGCTGCAACAATTTGCTACCGCGGCGCCATTCAACTTCCTCACCAGTCGCTCCTATGCCCACTCACAGGCAAGTAAAACTTTGCATCCTTCAATAATCTGCTATAGATCAAATACTCATATAATTTATCTCAAGTATCACAGTCCAAATCATTGATGTATTGTTTGTGCTTCTATCATGCTAGATTTTGTTGCAAGTTCATTGCATGCGTAAGCAAATTTAGAGTGTTGAAGTCATAGTGAATTAAATGACATTTGAGACCTCTGTCTAACAACCTTTGTGCAAGTCCGAGATGAACAGGGCACATAGGTTTTCCAAGATTGAAAATTCATGAATAAACAGTTATGATGCGAATTTACGTAACCTGGAATCTTCTGTGATTCAAAGTAAACCAATAAACAGGAATTTTATGGACTTCTAGGTCATTTTTCCTTTGGTAACAGTTATGTTAGTTCAAAACAATTTTTCAGTGCCACGATTAGGCTTCCAAGGGTTCAGAGTATGACGAAGAAGCCTTTTATATCACACACTATATAACATCATGGAATCACAACCTTATAACAAATAATTTAAGAGGTTATGTTCTGCTTTGCTGTATCTCCACCAGTTTGGGTTGGTCTGATGGCTATCCTAAACAGAATAGGGAATTAGGAGTACTTTAGTTGGTATTGAAAGTGGTATGTTTGCTTTCGAGTTGAAAATCTTGCAAGTTTGGTCCTGGGATATTTAATGCTCCCTTTTCTTATTATCTTCCAATCATACTTTACATATTTAGTTTTTTACTTTCTCTTGACAAGTGAACTGAATTATTCATGGAGAATCTGGTTATAGTAAATTTTATTATGGAGATTCATCTGATGTAATAGAATAGCTTTATTTGCTAAAATCAGTACATAACTATCGTGTTGTATGGTTTCAACATGTAGAGTTTTGCAAGTGAGAGTTACAGGAAGTCACTATTGCAAGATAGCATTCAGTTAACACACGTACAATCGACTGATCATTGTTTCTTTTTTTTGCTAATTTAATTTGAAAAAGCTATTGCAAACATTTTTTTCTTCTGAAATTATATACTCTATTTATTTCTAATGTGATTTTGTTACTGTTTGTATGGTATTTCTCTGCCTAAATTTTTTGTTACATAAATTAATCTGCATATATGTGTGCAAGCTGTGAATCGACAAACAGCCCAGAAAATATGGCATGCTACATACCCTGTGACAGTACATTATCAGAAATACTTATATTCAGTGTGTCATGTGTGCTCAGTCATTTGTGTCATGTTCAGATTTTAGAAGTCAAAATTCTAGCTTTAGCTCTATATTTAAGAATTTTTCTACGCCAAATGCAAGAAAAATAAAGCGTCCTGCTGCTCTCATTCTGAGGAAGTTCTGAAAATTGAGGCATTTGTATGAATTTCTACTCTTCATTATAAATTATTCTTTAAAGTTTACAAAATAAAACCTGATATACTCTGTATGTCTCCGTTCTACACTACCACTACCATTTTATTGCTGCAAAACGCCAGTGAAAAAGTCATTACTGTTTTACAAGTTTTTATACAATCAAGCTGAAAGAGCAATAAAATGATCTGTTTTCACATCGCCTCGGATCTTACCGAAAGGCAGTGTGCCTATAATTTACATCTAGCTAACAATAATGTGTTTGAGAATGCTTCATTTGTTGACGGTCAGCATGTGGGGTGTGAGCGAGGATACTTATATCACTTAGTGGCCAAGGGAATGACATTACAAAAAGTTTATCTAACATCCTAGGAGAAGATGGACACATGTTCCTATATTGCTTCTCTACAATTGCTTTCACCATTTGATCATCCATGTAATTTATAGCATCCATGCATGGCTTATCCTTAGGCTGTTTGTATCCATTTATTCCTTTTGTTGACATGAGTAGGAGGCTACTATGAATGCCACATAGTTGTAATTTAACCTCCTTACAAACAATTAACGTTCAAACATTCCAGTGCAGGAATCTCAAGACTTAGGAATGGCGCCCCAACAATTGTGAGCGGCACAAAGGAAGGGTCGCCATCACCAAGGATGTACGCTGACAATTGTGGACTCCAAAGAGGAAGAAGTTCTATATTTAGTGCATTGAGTTGCTATTTAAAATTCTGAGAGGTGTTGAATTTTGTTAATTTTTAAGATATTGACTTGGAAGAATTAGTATTTTGCTTGATGTAAACTCAGATTAATTTGTCATGTCATTTGAACCGAGCAACCTTTTTGTGACACCACTTCATGATTTTTGTGTGATATTTTTTTTACAGGTAGATTTTTGTGTGATATTCTGTCAATTCCATGTACTAAGTGGACATATGTTGCCAGCTTAATTTTTTTTATGATTTTATCTATCAATTTGTTATATGTTGTCAAATTACACCGAAGTGCATATGCCAAGATACATAACATATATTTAGATCCTCCACCACGTGACTTAGAGGAGATCCATGAAAAGATGGAACTCAAAATCATCTGTGGTTTAGTTAGAAAATACTTATCGGCATCTACACATTTTTCAGTGTATAATACAATTTAAGACTGAATCCAGAGGAGATCACTCAACAAAGTAGTGTATACAATGTACCCAGCATGAAGCATGACGAGCTGCTACGGTAATTAGTATCAGTACTGTCCTCCAGCCATGGCTGTTACGGGCGTAGCAACGAGCTCACACAAAAAATTATGTAAACCCATCAATCACTGGAGGAAGTTAGTTTTTACCAGCTGGAGCAACGAGGGCGCCATCCGCAGCTCCGAGTTTCAGCGGGAGCCCCGGGAGCCACCGGTCCGCCGCGCCGTCAGCGGGAGCCGCCGAGCTGTGGAGGGGTACCGCCACGCCACCACCACCACCAGTGGGAGCTGCCGCTGATGGGGGGCCTAGGTCCCGTCGTCGGCCTTCCTCGGCTCCTCGAGTAGCTTCTTTCTTCAGAACAAATGTGTTGTTTCAGCACACATTGTATACACTGTTTTTTTTTGCGGGATACTGCTTTCTTATTTTGCTACTACCTAGAAAAAGTCATGTAGATCTTCATCTTTTTTCTTTACATGTGGTTTATTTTTACTTTTTTAATTGTTTGCAAATGGTGGACAAAAACCCACGACCTTCTTCCGCTGCACGAGCTCCTGAAGGAGCCGGCTCAGGCTGTTCGGCAGCTCGGAGGTGAGGCCCGTGGGGGCGGAGGCGTTTGGTCCATGGCCACGGCCACGCCGAGCATGTGGACCTGGCGCAGCGTGGCGGCGAGGGGGAGAGGAGGGACGAGAAGGTGAGCGCCTGAAACGCCATCACGGGTGATCCCTGGGGTTTGCAATCGCTTGTCTCCGTCGCCTTCAGCAGTGCAACTAGATTGAGGAATGGAGATTCATTTGGAATCTGAGGAGGGAGAGGTACGAGACAAGTTTTTCTCTCTCTCTCTCCGATTGTTGGCTACATAGGCAGGTGTTTGAGGCATGGCCACATGAGCAGTGACTAGCATAGTAGAACGCATCAAGAAGTAGCGATGGCTCTAAGGACTGAGGTAGCTGCTAGCAATAAACACCCTCCACTCTGAATGGACCAAACCCAAAAGACAATGCAAAATTAATAATTCATGAAATATAATATTCTAAAAAATGACCGTCACCATAAAAATAATTCCATTTTAAAAATATTCTCGAAAATGAGAAAAAAACACCTTCTCAAAGTACAAAAAAAACATGTTTATTGAGAGAATATTCCATACACAACTACTGTTTCATAGGATGAAATGAAAATGAAGAGCTGAAATAGGTCATGACAAACATTGTTTTCTTTTTTTGCGATTTGAAAGGAGTTTTATTCCATCATAATAGGGTTACAATCGAGAGGCAAAAGATCCTCTATACATGGTGTTGCGCTACATAGTCATACATCAGTACTACTTTCTACTCGACTATATGACGCCAACCAATCTGTCACCCTATTTTGCTCACGCTTGATTTTCATGGAAATAAACTTTCTTCCTTGCATAAGGAACTTTATCTCTGCCACCAAATGACCATATGCCGATCTCGAGGGGCCTTCCCCGGACAAAGCTAACAATGCTTTCGAGGAGTCCGATTGGACAATAACAGGATAATCAATATGTTGCAATGCCAATGTCATATCATGCATGATAGCATGTAACTCTGCCTCAAGAGCGTCGTTGCAATTAAAAATATATCGATATGTGTTAGGGTACATAAAAATTTCATGGTTCAAAAAGAAATACTCAGTGTAACCTGATGTTTAAGGATTGGTCAGATTAAAAAAGTATCGCATAATGGCACATGGAGCATGATATATTTATTTTTTCGTCTTTTTTCGCCCGGTGCAACGCACGGACATTTGTACTAGTAAAACATTTACATTCATAATCTCTACAATCGTCTTGGACAACAATATTTTTGTACTTTCTGGCTGAGAGATTCAAGCCATGGATCTGTGAGACAGTTGCTTGGTCGCGTAGGATGCTGTTGTTGGCCGCTCCTGTCGAATATGCTGGAGGTGATGGCAAGCAAATGTGGTTTGATTGCATGTACTACAGCAACAAGTTAGATCACGGCGACATGAGTAGTGACATGCATGTAAATACGTGAATTTGATGTGCTACAGACAAACCAGATTAACATATTCTGTAAACAACAAAAGGGATGCAGGATAGCACATTTGTTTTTTGAGAGAAAACCATCATGGCTAACTTTATTAAAACTTAAATAATGTTTATATTGTCTACGAGCTGACAATAAAGTTAAGGGGCTCGTCCAACCAATTAAATGAAGTCTTATTACAGTGACTAAAATGAGCTAGCATATGAGCCACTTGATTACAAGATCTATAATAATGCTTATAAACGACCTTCTTAATTGAAGTATTAGTGTCCAAACATTCTGCGAATATTGCCGCCGCCGAGTCCCATCGTATGGTTTATCCATCACAATAATTGATTACTTGTAAAGAATCTAATTCTATCCGGTTACACCCAAAGGAGTTAGCAAAAATTAGCCCGTCTTGCATGGCCAATGCTTCTGTTGTTATTGCATCCACTGCAACATGTATAAACATGCATTGGGCTCCCATGAAATTACCTTTGCCATCACGCAGGATAGCCGCCGTAGCATCTACCCCTTCGTTCGAATAGTACGCCGCATCAACATTTAACTTAATGAATTGAGGGTCCGGCTTACACCACTTTGCTTCAGGGAAAATTCTCACCAGCGATGTAGTATAACATATTTTTAGCATAAGGAGTAAAAGAGAATATACATGGTAAGAGTTCCTGCAAGTTAGGAATGACATATGTTATGCTGATAACTAAGTTCCTCATCCCATAATTTGTAACCCGTGGAGGTGATAAGTTTCTAATAGGATGACAACTCCATACTTGTCTTTACCTGAAATGCAACCATAGCGGCAAAAAAGTTAAAGACCAAAACATTTTTTGTTGCTACCGGTTTTAGACTGAGACATATCTCTATTTCTAATGTCTGCGTTGGTGAATAGCATTCACGGTTTTCTTTCGCTGGTTTTATTTCATCCCACCTTGCATCCCGTTCCCCCTGGTTTTTTTCCTGCCTGTACATGCTACCCATCGGTTTTCTGCTCTCCCTCCCGAAAACCCCCTGAGCCACTCCCGTCTCTCCCATCACGCAAACCACTCCTCTCCCCGATAGCCCTCTCGCGCGCTAGGGTTCCTTGAGCCGCCGCCGTACCGGAGCTCCTCGACCAGCCCCACCTCCTACCGCTCCACCCACTGCTTCTCCCTCCGCTCGCTGCACTCGCCCTCTCGCCGCGTCCGCCTTCCCCGATGGTCGCCCCCTTCCCCCTCGATCCTCCAATCGGCGCCTTGTGGTTGGGGAGCTCAACAGTCGTGGTCTGAAGGACGTGGGGAAGCCGCCCCCCTCGCTAACGAATGAGGCCCCCTCGAACGCCCCTACACAGCCACTCACTTCCCTCTCTCCCACCCAGAGCCGCCCTCTTCCCAGCCGGCGCCGCCCTCTTCCCTCTCTCCCACCCCGAGCCGCCCTCTTCCCTTCCCGCGCCGCTCTCTTCCCCGCCGGCGCTGCCCTCCCCTCACCTTCTTTTCATCAAGCGGGGAGGCCCCAGATCGAGTCGAGCAAGTCAGCGGGGCGGCGGCCAGACCCGCCACGGCTACATCTCGTCGAGATGGACCGCGCCACAGTGCGATCACTAATGGGGAGAACATAAAACTTCAATTGAGGGCACTGTGATTCTCTAGCTACATGTATCATGTAAGTGACGTCTTTCCATGAATCTTCTATTCATTATATAACCTCTCGGGCCCTTACAAAAGAATCTCCGTTAACTCAATCTCTTTCTGCTGATTCTTATAGGGTCACCAACCACACATGTATAAACCATGTCTCCCTACTGTAATTTGATGATTTATTTACATGTGGCACAGAAGAGTTTAGAGTTCACTCCGAGAAAGAATTGCTTTGCATGTACATTTGCTAAAAGACGGATGGGCTGAACTTTCGACGGTTCTGATTGGTCGCTGACATAACCTTTCCTCTTTTCATTGATAGGTCCAAAAGAGATCCTTATTTCACCTTTTTTATAGGTATTTGACGTGAGGAATTTCATACTTTTGGAGTGGAGCTATTTGATACGTATTTTTGATTGTTCCATGTTATTATATTATCTGTTTTTGGATGTTTAATAAGCTTTAATATGCACTTTTATATTATTTTTGGGACTAACCTATTAACCGGAGGCCCAATGCCAGTTTCTGTTTTTTGCCTATTTTAGTGTTTCGTAGAAAAGGAATACTAAACGGAACGAAACCTTCGCGAGGATCTTTCTTGGAACAAACGTCATCCAGGAGACTTAGAGTGGAAGTCAGAGACGCAACGAGGCGGCCACGAGGCAGGAGGGTGCGCCCAGGGGGGGGAGGGTAGGCGCGCCCCCACCCTTGTGGGCCCCTCGTAGCTCCACCGACGTACTTCTTTCGCCTATATATACTCTTGTACCCTAAAAACATCCAGGGGAGCCACGAAACCACTTTTCCACCGCCGCAACCTTCTGTACCCGTGAGATCCCATCTGAGGCCTTTTTCGGTGATCTGCCGGAGGGGGAATCGATCACGGAGGGCTTCTACATCAACACCATAGCCTCTCCGATGATGTGTGAGTAGTTTACCGTAGACCTTTGGGTCCATAGTTATTAGCTAGATGGCTTCTTCTTTCTCTTTGGTTCTCAATACAAAGTTCTCCTCGATGTTCTTGGAGATCTATTCGATGTAATATTCTTTTGTGGTGTGTTTGCCGAGATCCGATGAATTGTGGATTTATGATCAAGTTTATCTATGAACAATATTTGGTTCTTCTCTGAATTCTTATATGCATGATTTGATATCTTTGCAAGTCTCTTCGAATTATCAGTTTAGTTTGGCCTAGTAGATTGATCTTTCTTGCAATGAGAGAAGTGCTTAGATTTGGGTTCAATCTTGCGGTGTCCTTTCCCAGTGACAGTAGGGGCAACAAGGCATGTATTGTATTGTATTGTTGCCATCGAGGATAAAAAGATGGGGTTTATATCATATTGCTTGAGTTTATGCCTGTACATCATGTCATCTTGCCTAATGCGTTACTCTATTCTTATGAACTTAATACTCTAGATGCATGCTGGATAGCGGTCGATGTGTGGAGTAATAGTAGTAGATGCAGAATCGTTTCAGTCTACTTAACACAGACGTGATGCCTATGTTCATAATCACTGCCCAGATATTCTCATAACTATGCGCTTTTCTATCGATTGCTCGGCAGTAGTTTGTCACCCACCGTAATACATGCTATTATGAGAGAAGCCACCAGTGAAACCTATGGCCCCCGGGTCTATTTTATATCATATAAGTTTCCGATCTACAATTATAGTTTACCATTTATTTTATTTTGCAATCTTTAATTTTCAATCTATACAACAAAAATAGCAAAAATATTTATCTTATTATCTTTATCAGATCTCATTTTTGCAAGTGTCCGTGAAGGGATTGACAACCCCTTTATCGCGTTGGTTGAAAGGTTCTTGATTGTTTGTGCACGTACTAGGCGACTTATGTGTAATCTCCTACTGGATTGATACCTTGGTTCTCAAAAACTGAGGGTAATACTTACTCTACTTTGCTGCATCACCCTTTCCTCTTCAAGGGAAAACCAACACATGCTCAATAGGTAGCAAGAAGGATTTCTGGCACCGTTGCCAGGGAGATCTATGCCAAGTCAAGACATACCAAGTACCCATCATAAACTCTTCTCCCTCGCATTACATTATTTGCCATTTGCCTCTCATTTTTCTCTCCCCCACTTCACCTTTGCCTTTTCTTTCGCCCTTCTTCCGTTCGATTTTGTGTTACCATGTACCTTCTTTTTGCTTGCATCTTCGCTTGCTAAAAGTTTATGGATCCTCCTCCACTTGCTATTCTCTTTAAGAGATCCAATTATGATGAACCTATTGCTAGTGAGTTGAGTGCACTAGATTATCTTTATGAGGTTTTGCTTGAAATTCATGAATCTGAAAAGTGTGATGAATTACCTTATGAAGCGATTCACGATAGATCTTTGAATAAAAAGCATGATTGCAATGATGTTATTATAAATTCTATTAATGTCAATTGTTCTAATAATATGCAAAACCCTAAGCTTGGGGATGCTAATTTTGCTATGTCTACTACTTGTTCCAATGATCATGATTGGGGTGATTCTTCTTATGATATTAAAAATTTATTTAAGCCCATGATGAATATAAGATTGATAATAATGTTTGCAATATTGAAAGTGGGTTTGGAAGAGTGTAAACTTTGGATCCCACATATTTGGAGAATGTTCAATCTTATGATTTTTTTGATAAAAGTGGGTTTGGAGAGGTCATGACTTTAGTTAATGTTAATCCCACTATTTTGGAAGAGTGTCAACTTTGCATGCATGTGGATCGTGTTGAAAATATTTTATGTGATATCTATTTTGTTGAATTTGCTTATGATCCCACATGTAATTATTATGAGAGAGGAAAATATGATTGCAGAAATTTTCTTGTTACTAAATTACCTCTCATTATGTTGAGATTGTTATTGTTTCTTTTCGCTTCCTTGCATATGCTAGTTTTTGCTTGCTATGATAATTTGTTTGCCTATAAGATGCCTATGCATAGGAAGTATGTTAGACTTATATGTGTTTGTCACGTGTTTCATGATGCTCTCTTTGTGCTTCAATTCTTGTCTTTCATATGAGCATCATTGAAATTATCAATGCCTAGCTAGGGGCGTTAAACGATAGCGCTTGTCGGGAGGCAACCCAATTTTATTTTTGTTCTTTGCTTTTTGTTCCTGTTTAGTAATAAATAATTTATATAGCCTCTGTTGTGATTGTGGTTTTTATGTTTTAATTAGTGTTTGTGTCAAGTAAAGCCTTTAGGATCTTCTTGGGTGATTGTTGTTTGATCTTGCTGATAAAAATAGAAAGTATGCACTCACGATAATAATTTTCATTTCTTACTACAGAGCGATAAAATACCAATTCCAACTGAAGTAGGTAAATACACAAATTATTTAGGTCTTACTAATTTTTAAGAATTTTTTGAGTTACAGAAGTATTCAAAACCTCCAGATTGCTACAGACTGTTCTGTTTTTGACAGATTCTGTTTTTCGTGTGTTGTTTGCTTATTTTGATGAATCTATGGCTAGTATCGGGGGGTATGAACCATGGAGAAGTTGGAATACAGTAGGTTTAACACCAATATAAATAAATAATGAGTTCAATACAGTACCTTAAAGTGGTGGTTTGTTTTCTTATACTAACGGAGCTCATGAGATTTTCTGTTGAGTTTTGTGTTGTGAAGTTTTCAAGTTTTTGGGTAAAGATTTGATGGATTTTGGAACAAGGAGTGGAAAGAGCCTAAGCTTGGGGATGCCCAAGGCACCCCAAGGTAAAATATCGGTAACTTTACATGAGGCTATATTTTTATTCACCACATGATATGTGTTTTGCTTGGAGCGTCTTGTATGATTTGAGTATTTGCTTTTTAGTTTACCACAATCATCCTTGATGCACACACCTTTTGGGAGAGACACACATGAATATTAATTTATTAGAATACTTTATGTACTTCACTTATATCTTTTGAGCTAGATAATTTTGCTCTAGTGCTTCACTTATATCTTTTGAGTTAGATAATTTTGCTCTAGTGCTTCACTTATATCTTTTTAGAGCATGGTGGTGGTTTTATTTTATAGAAATTATTGATCTCTCATGCTTCACTTATATTATTTTGAGAGTCTTTTAGAACATCATGGTAATTTGCTTTGGTTATGAAATTAGTCCTAATATGATAGGCATCCAAGATGGGTATAATAAAAACTTTCATATAGAGTACATTGAATACTAAGAGAAGTTTGATACTTGATAATGGTTTTGAGATATGAAGATGGTGATATTAGAGTCATGCTAGTTGAGTATTTATGAATTTGAGAAATACTTGTGTTGAGGTTTGCAAGTCCCGTAGCATGCACGTATGGTAACCGTTGTGTAACAAATTTGAAGCATGAGGTGTTTCTTTGATTGTCCTCCTTATGAGTGGCGGTCAGGGACTGATGACCCACAAGTATAGGGGATCTATCGTAGTCCTTTCGATAAGTAAGAGTGTTGAACCCAACGAGGAGCAGAAGGAAATGATAAGCGGTTTTCAGCAAGGTATTCTCTGCAAGTACTGAAATAAGTGGTAATAGATAGTTTTGTGATATGATAAATTGTAACGAGCAACAAGTAACAAAAGTAAATAAAGTGCAGCAAGGTGGCCCAATCCTTTTGTAGCAAATGACAAGCCAGAACAAACTCTTATAATAGGAAAAGCGCTCCCGAGGACACATGGGAATATCGTCAAGCTAGTTTTCATCATGTTCATATGATTCGCGTTCGATACTTTGATAATTTGATATGTGGGTGGACCGATGCTTGGGTACTGTTCTTACTTGAACAAGAATCCCACTTATGATTAACCTCTATTGCAAGCATCCGCAACTACAACAAAAGTATTAAGGTAAACCTAACCATAGCATGAAACATATGGATCCAAATCAGCCCCTTACAAAGCAACGCATAAACTAGGGTTTAAGCTTCTGTCACTCTAGCAACCCATCATCTACTTATTACTTCCCAATGCCTTCCTCTAGGCCCAAATAATGGTGAAGTGTTATGCAGTCGACGTTCACATAACACCACTAGAGGCTAGACAACATACATCTTATCAAAATATCAAACGAATACCAAATTCACATGACTACTCATAGCAAGACTTCTCCCTTGTCCTCAGGAACGAACGTAATTACTCACAAAGCATATTCATGTTCATAATCAGAGGGGTAATAATATGCATATAGGATCTGAACATATGATCTTCCACCAATTAAACCAACTAGCATCAACTACAAGGAGTAATCAACACTACTAGCAACCTACTAGCACCAATCCCGGACTTTGAGACAAGAATTGGATACAAGAGATGAACTAGGGTTTGGAGATGAGATGGTGCTGGTGAAGATGTTGATGGAGATTGCCCTCTCCCGATGAGAGGAGCGTTGGTGATGACGATGGTGATGATTTCCCCCTCCGGGAAGGTAGTATCCCCGGCAAAACAGCTCTGTCGGAGCTCTAGATTGGATCCACCAAGGTTCCGCCTCGTGGCGGCGGAGTCTCGTCCCAAAAAGTTCCTTCTTATTTTTTCTCATCGAAAGACCTCATATAGGAGAAGATGGGCATCGGAGAGCCACCAGGGGGCCCACGAGATAGGGGGCGCGCCCCCCACCCTCACAAGAAGGGTGTGGGCCCCCAGGCCTTCATCTTTGGCGTGGATTTTTCTTTATTTCTTTTAAGATGTTCCGTGGAGTTTCAGGACTTTTGGAGTTGCGCAGAATAGGTCTCTAATATTTGCTCCTTTTCCAGACCAGAATTCCAGCTGCCAGCATTCTCCCTCTTTATGTAAATCTTGTAAAATAAGAGAGAATAGCCATAAGTATTGTGACATAAAGTGAAATAACAATCCATAATGCAATAAATATCTATATAAAAGCATGATGCAAAATGGACGTATCAACTCCCCCAAGCTTAGACCTCGCTTGTCCTCAAGCGAAAAGCCGATAACAATAAATATGTCCTCATGTTTAGAGGTAGAGGCGTCGATATAAATAAAATACGGACATGAAGGCATCATGATTATTCTTATAACAGCAACATATATAGGTTTTGTCATATGATTACTTATGTTCGAGTGATGATCTATTCACAATGCAAAAGTATAAATCATAAACCTTATTGGACTCCGACAAACTAAAATCTCAGTCATTGAAGCAATTGCAATTTATCATAACATCAGAAAGAGTCTATGTCAGAGCTGAAAAGCAAGTCCACATACTCAACTATCATTTAGTCCTCCATAATTGCTAACACTCACGCGATACTTGTGGTTACAGAGTTTTAATAAGACACAGAGAAAGATAGGGGCTTATAGTTTTGCCCCACAACCTTTTACCTCAAGGGTAATGTCAACAATAATGGTTCATGCTCCCTACATCCAATTAGATATATATATATATATATATCATGTTCTTTCCAACATGCTGAGCTTGCCAAAGGATAAAATAAAAAGGAAAAGGTGAAGATCACCATGACTCTTGCATAAGGTAGAAGATAATAATAAAGGATAGGCCCTTCGCAGAGGGAAGCAGAGGTTGCCATGCGCTTTTATGGTTGGATGTATAAAATCTCAATGCGAAAGAATGTCACTTTATATTGTTCCTTGTTATATGAACCTTTATTATGCAGTCCGTCGCTTTTATTACTTCCACATCACAAGATCGTATAAAGCTTATTTCTCCCACACCAACCAATCATACATATTTAGAGCAATTTTTATTGCTTTGCACCGATGACAACTTACTTAAAGGATCTTACTCAATCCATAGGTAGATATGGTGGACTCTCATGGCAAAACTGGTTTAGGGATATTTGGAAGCACAAGTAGCATTTCTACTTGGTGCTGAGAATTTGGCTAGCATGAGGGGGAAAGGCAAGCTCAACAAGTTAGAGGAACCATGACAACATACTTTATCTTAGATATAAGAAAGACATAACTCATTACGTTGTCTTCCTTGTCCAACATCAACTCTTTAGCATGTCATATTTTAATGAGTGCTCCCAATCATAAAAGATGTCAATGATAATATATCTATATGTGAAACCTCTCTTTCCTTATTACTTCCTATTAATTGCAACAATGACCAAAGCTATGTCTGCCAACTACCAACAACTTTTAATCATCATACTCTTTCTATGTGAAGTCATTACTCTCAATAAGATCAATATGAACTTTTTATTTCTTTTATTCTTTTCTTCTTTCTTTTATTCACCCAAGATCATGGCAAAATAATCAAGGTCTTGACTCAACACTAATCTTTATTATATATAACTCATGGACTCGATTACATAGAGGGATCATAAAGCAAAACTCAAAACTAGATCATGCCATAAACTTTATTCTACTAGATCAAGATACTACTAATAGGATCGAACTAAGAAAACGGTAAAGATAGGAGTTGTGATGGTGATACGATACCGGGGCACCTCCCCCAAGCTTGGCAGTTGCCAAGGGGAGTGCCCATACCCAGATACTCAATTCTTCTTTGTTGGAGGAGACGGTGGAGGTGTTGTTGATGATGCGGGCTTGTCATCCATCTTCCAAGGCATAGGTTCACCATCATAGAAAGATGATCGAGTCTCCGGAATCCTCAAATCTGCAGCCAAACTCATTCTTTTGAATCTATATTCATACTCACAGTTTTGGTTTTGAAGGTCATAGACTTGGGCTTGGAGGTGCTCGATCTTCTCATGTAGCTTGAAGATGGCCTCCTCGGTGTTCTTGGCATCCGGCTTGTAGTTGTTAGTGAACTCCGCGAGCATCATGTGGCTAGCGTTGATTCCATGCTCCACCATCCTTTGGCACTTGAAAACTTGTTGCTCCACTGCTTCGAGCCTCATCTCCATGCTTCCGGTCCCCTTTGGTCCCTCTTCATCGCGGATGTGCAGCAACCCATCACGCATCTCAATGGTTTGGGGGTGTCGCAGCACCTCCGCGAGGTAAGGGTTGATGACCTTCTCAAAGAACTTGTCCTTGGAGGCGCTTGGGGCCGTCATGATAACCTAGATCTGTCAGAAAAACAGCTCGAAAAAATAGGAGATTTTTGCGTGATACGGGAGTCAAAACCTTCAGGAGGATATATAATGAATTTTTACCGACCAAAATACGTATCGTGCAAGAAAACGGAGTCCGGAAAGCACACGAGGCGCTCACGAGGTAGGGGGGCGCGCCCAGGGGAGTAGAGCGCGCCCACCACCCTCGTGTCCTTCCCGGATTGCTACTTATTTTTCTATTTTTCTAAATATTCCAAAACGGAGAAATATTGCATTAAAATTTTTGTTGGAGTCGGTTTACTTACCGTACCACATACCTGTTCCTTTTTGGAGTCTGAAATGTTCCGGAAAGTGTCCCTTATGTATTCCTCCGGGGTTATGGTTTCAATAATATTGGTTTCAACATTTATGGGATTACCTGAGATATAATGTTTAATTCTTTGACCATTTACCACCTTCGGATTTGTGCCCTTGAAGTTGTTGATTTTTATGGCACCGGAACGATAGACCTCCTCGATGACGTAGGGGCCTTCCCATTTAGAGAGAAGTTTTCCTGCAAAAAATCTTAAATGAGAGTTGTATAGCAATACATAATCACCTGCATTAAACTCACGCTTTTGTATCCTTTTGTCATGCCATCTTTTAACTTTTTCTTTAAACAACTTGGCTTTTTCATAAGCTTGGGTTCTCCATTCATCAAGTGAGCTAATATCAAATAACCTCTTTTCACCGGCAAGTTTAAAATCATAGTTGAGCCCTTTAATAGCCCAATATGCCTTATGTTCTAGTTCGAGAGGTAAGTGACATGCTTTTCCATAGACCATTTTTTACGGGGACATACCCATAGGATTATTGTATGCAGTTCTATAAGCCCATAATGCATCATCAAGTTTCTTAGACCAATTCTTTCTAGACCTATTAACAGTCTTTTGCAAAATTAATTTGATCTCTCTATTGCTCAACTCTACTTGACCACTATACTGTGGGTGATAAGGGGATGCAATTCTATGATTAACATCATATTTAGCAATCATTTTACGGAAGGCACCATGAATAAAGTGTGAACCACCATCAGTCATTAAATATCTAGGGACTCCAAACCTCGGAAAAATAACTTCCTTAAGCATTTTAATAGAAGTGTTATGATCAGCACTACTAGTTGGAATAGCTTCTACCCACTTAGTAACGTAATCAACAACAACTAAAATATGTGTATATCCATTAGAGGCAGGAAAAGGTCCCATATAATCAAAGCCCCAAACATCAAACGGTTCAATAACAAGTGAATAATTCATAGGCATTTCTTGACATCTACTAATATCACCAATTCTTTGACATTCATCACAAGACAAGACAAACTTACGTGCATCCTTGAAGAGAGTAGGTGTAATACCCCGGATGTAACTTTCCCAATTTGTACTCCAACTCTTGCCGTTTCCGGCGTTAAGTTATTTTATTTTCTCGGGTTCGAGTCTTTGTCTCCGTGTGTTGTTTTAGTTGTCACGCATCTCATATCATGTCATCATGTGCATTGCATTCGCATACGTGTTCATCTCATGCATTCGAGCTTTTTCCCCGTTGTCCGTTTTGCATTCCGGCGCTTCGTTCTCCTTCGGTGGTCATTTCTAGTTTTCTTTCGTGTGTGGGGATTAAACATTTCCGAATTGGACCGAGACTTGTCAAGCGGCCTTGGTTTACTACCGGTAGACCGCCTATCAAGTTTCGTATCATTTGGACTTCGTTTGATACTCCAACGGTTAACCGAGGGACCGAAAAGGCCTCGTGTGTGTTGCAGCCCAACACCCCTCCAATTTGGCCCAAAACCCACCTAAGCCTTCTCCATCTTCTAGAGCGTTCGATCACGATCGCGTGGCCGAAAACCGCACCTCATTTGGACTCTCCTAGCTCCCTCTATGCCTATTTAAACACCCCCCGAAATTCGGATCTCCTTCTCCCCCGAAACCCTAAAAACCCACCCCGCGCGCACCGGACATGTCCGCCACGCCGGACATTTCGTCCGCCGCCGCCCGCGGCCTCTAGCCGCCTGCCATGTGGCGCCGCTACTGCCTCCCCCGCCGCGGCCCGCCAGGCCCAGGGAGGGCCCCCGCGAGCCCGCACCTGCCGCCGCCCTCCTCCCACGTCGCGTCGCCCGGGGCCTCTCCTCCCCGCGCTCCGGCCGCCGAGCTGCTTCACCGCCCTTCAACGCCGGCGCTGTGGTCACTGTCGCCGGCCCCCGCCGCCTCGCCCGGTCGCCGCGCCGCCCGGCCGCCGTGCCGCCTCCGCCGCCGTCCACGCCGTCCTCCTCCTCTCCCTCGTCTCCGGCAGCCCCGACGAGCTCCGGCCGCCACGAGCTCGCCGGTGAACAGTACCTCACCGGGCTCCTCGGTTCACGTGCTGGATCTGGATCTGGAAATTCGAAGGTTGACTTTTTCTCAGAAACCCTAGCCCATGTGCTGATGTTCATAGCCTTGTAACTCCTCATCGGTAGCTCCGATTTGGGCTTATAGCATATCAAAATGTTCGTCTCAGAGAGTACATCATTTCATTCCATTGCATCATTTTCATTTGAGTGCATCTTGATGCCCGAAATTCTGTTAGAAGAGGGCTACTTGAGATAATTGTCAGATGTGCTGCTCCATTTAGGGTTTTGTCATTTTTGCCATGATTACTGTGTGCATGATATGCCCCTGAGTTCTACATATGTTTTGTTAAGGGTTTTGTCATCTTCCCAGAGGTGCAACCTATGTATTTTTATTATGTGTGTGGTGACTAGTGCAAGCTTGCAAAGTGGTGCACTTGTTAATTCTGTTTTCAGGGACTTAGCAATTCCACCAAGTCCTTGAGTTGTTTATCTCATGTTGCCATATGTTCATGTTGTTTCCTAGTGATCCGTGCATCTTTTGAGGATGATCAGTAAGGATGTTTTGTTAATCTTGTAGTGATCTATCCATCCATGTCTTTGTTTGAAATTATGGAGCACCCTAGCTTGAGTCAATCGAGCTCTACTTTTGCTACTTTGTGAATCTGGGCAGATTGTCAACTTGTTTGCAATTTTGCCGATGATGTTGTAATTGATCCGTGCATGCTATGCTATTGTTCTTGCCATGTCTAGATTGCATTTTGTGCCTTCTTGATGTATGCATGCTTATCTTGTCATGACTTGCACCGTAGTGAGTGCATCAAGCTCGTAAACATGCCTACTTGTTATCTGTTTTCAGCCCAGTTTTCACTAAGTCTGAAAACTGATTATGTTTTTGCCATGTTCACATGCTTGCAATTGTATTTTCTGATCCCTTTTGGCTCAAGGTCACTAAGGGACTTTTGTTAAGATCTTTGAGTAGCTCCATGCCATGCTTTACTTTGCCATGTTCAGGTCCTGTAGCATGTAGTTTTGTTGCTCCGAAGAGTGCTACCTGATCTGAAATTCTAGACAAGTGTTAATTTCACTAAGTCTGAGATCTGTTTGCCATATGCATTTTTTGCCATGCTTGTTTGAACCTTTTAATGGATGAGTTGGCCGTAGCTCAGTGCTAGACTTTTGTTAAGCATCTTGAATGCATCCCTGCCATGTATTTTGTTGTCATGTTTGGGTGTTGTAGCTTGTTCATCTCATTGCATTTAGATGGGTACTTGCTGTAAATCGTAGACTGGTGTCATTTTTGAATCGCTTGCCATTTCCAAACCGTAACTCCGATTCTAGCGTTCTTTATATCGTTTTCAAGCGATTTCATCTCATCTTTCCAGTGGCACACTTGGAATTCCAAGTTGAGGCCAGGTTCTTGCATTTCCTGTCATATCTTGCATTTGCATCCCGCATCGCATCCCGCATAGCATATCATCATTGCATCATATTGTTTGATCCTTGCACGTGGTTGATTGTGTCCTTATTGCTTGTTTGTCTTGTTTGGGTAGAGCCGGGAGACGAGTTTGCTAATGAGGAGCCTGTTGAGTTTGCTTTTGAGGATCCAGTCAACTCTGACAACTGTGCAGGCAAGATGATCATACCCTCGAAATCACTACTATCTTTGCTATGCTAGTTTGCTCGCTCTTTTGCTATATGATGCCTACCATTTGCTTTCAAGCCTCCCAAATTGTCATGTCAAACCTCTAACCCACCATGTCCTAGCAAACCGTTGATTGGCTATGTTACCGCTTTGCTCAGCCCCCTTATAGTGTTGCTAGTTGCAGGAGACCGTTCCTTGTTGGAACATTTATTTACTTGTTGGGATATCATTATATTATCTTGTTATCTTAATGCATCTATATACTTGGTAAAGGGTGGAAGGCTCGGCCTCTCACCTAGTGTTTTGTTCCACTCTTGCCGCCCTAGTTTTCGTCATATCGGTGTTATGTTCCCGGATTTTGCGTTCCTTACGCGGTTGGGTTATAATGGGAACCCCTTGATAGTTCGCCTTGATTAAAGCTTTTCCAGCAATGCCCAACCTTGGTTTTACCATTTGCCACCTAGTGATGAGGACATCAATACAATTGTTACACCCACAGCCCCTGCTGCTATACATACTGGACCAATTACTAGAGCTCGTGCACGCCAACTAAATTACCAGGTACTTTCGTTTCTTGGTAATGATTCTAATGTTCATGAGAATATGATGCTGCCTAAATTGGATACATTTGTTTTGCTTACAAATGAAGGGCCTAGCTTGGAGAAGGATGAATATTGGAGCAAGAACAAGCATGGAGATGATGGCATGCGCAAGGGGAACAAGAACGGAGTTACAAGTGATGATTTCAGGACTTTGAAGCCACCATAATGGGTGCATGAAGCCTTGGACGAAATATACAAGATGCCACTTCATAAATTTCGTCCCGAGGCTATTTTAGGTGCTGCGTCACCTTATTATTGGGCCAGGCCCATGTAATTTCGAAATACATAAGTATAGGCTATTTTTAGAGTCCGTATGTGTGGGGAAACAAGAGATAGGGTTGATTTCGGACCCCTCCACCAAGGGCCACGAAATTCCCCCTCTTCCTCCATATATACAGCCCTTAGGGCATCATTTAGACTTTGGGTTTTGTTTAGATTAAAAGTTCGCCATAGCTGCAACTTCGCGTACTTCGTTTGTGTTCAACGACCAGACAAAGGCGTCACAGAACCCCACCTTGATCAATAAAGCTTTCATCTTATATTCGCAATATCCAGATTGCAATCTTAGTTTCTTGCTTGTTCTTCGTTTGCTCGCAGGAAACAGACCCTCGTGGTCAGGTTGATCGTGCTCCGGCGTGGTCAATAACCTCTCGGAGTTGGTTTAGCGATTGCTAAGGCGCGACGTCCTCGCACGTTCGTAGTCGGATCGTCAAAGTCGACTTCCACCAAAGCGATATCCATCATCTCATCGAAAGACGGGACACCTTTGCCTCTATCACCTAGCCTTTTCTTTCCCTTGGGTTCTGCAGACTCAAGGGTCATCTTATTTTAAACCCCCCGGGCCAGTGCTCCTCTGAGTGTTGGTCCAAACTGTCAGCCGCCGGTCGCTACCAGGGGCAACTCTGGGCTGGCCTACCGAAAGTTTAGACAATTTGAGTGTGCCCTGAGAAAGAGATATGTGCAGCTCCTATCGGGATTTGTCGGCACATTCGGGCGGTGTTGCTGGTCTTGTTTTAACCTGTCGAAGTGTCTTGAAGAACCGAGATACCGAGTCTGATCGGAACATCTTGGGAGGAGGTCTATTCCTTCGTTGACTGTGAGAGTTTGTCATGGGCTAAGTTGGGACTCCCCTGCAGGGTTTTGAACTTTCGAAAGCCGTGCCCGCGGTTATGGGCAGATGGGAATTTGTTAATGTCCGGTTGTAGATAACTTGAACCTTAACTTAATTAAAATGAATCAACCGAGTGTGTTACCGTGATGGCCTCTTCTCGGCGGAGTCCGGGAAGTGGACACGGTGTTGGAGTTATGTTTGCGTAGGTTGCTCTCTAGTTTCTCGCTCGCGCCTTGCCTCCTCTTCTCGCTCTCTTTTGCGAATAAGTTAGCCACCATATTTTTGCAAGTCGCTTGCTGCAGCTCCACATATTTACCTTGCCATACCTATAAGCTTAAATAGTCTTGATCGCGAGGGTGTGAGATTGCTGAGTCCCTGTGGCTCACAGATTACTATTACACCAGATGCAGGGCCTGATGATTCCGCTCCAGGAGACACGCATGAGCTCAAGTGGGAGTCCGATGAGGACTCTCAATGTTACTATGTTTCTTTTCCCGATGATCAGTAGTGGTGCCCAGTTGGGGGTGATTGGGACCGTGTCGCATGTTGGGTTATCTTTTATTTTGGCGCCGTAGTCGGGCCATGAGTGTTTGGATGATGTAATGTTATTTATGTACTTGATTGACGTGGCGAGTGTAAGCCAACTATGTTATCTCCCCTTTATGATTCATATTACATGGGATGTTGTGAAGATTGCCTAACTTGCGACATATGTGAAAGTGCAACTATCCCTAGGTGGTTTTGGTAATTCATAACAACATATAGCTCATTGAGCTAATGCTATTCCAAGATGACTATTTCAGGAAAGCTCAATGATTGGCATGGCATGGATGTGAAAGTGGAACCCTCAAAATGCTAAGGACAAAGGATTGGCTCAAGCTCAAAAGCTCAAGACTCTTCATTTTATATTTTAGTGATCCAAGATCACATTGAGTCTTTAGGAAAAGCCAATACTATCAAGGAGGGATGAGGTGTTGCTTAATGAGCCTCTTGCTTCATGTGCTTAGAGATATGCTCCAAAACCCTCAACTACTTTCCCATATCCACATATGACCTAAACCCTAAGCCAAACTCGGTCCTACCGATTCTTTCTATCCGGCGCCACCGAGTTTCACTTGTCATAAGCCACTGCCAAACCCTAGCAATTCGGTTCTACCGATAGGGATCTCGGTCTCACCGAGATGGGATTGCAAACTCTCTGTTTCCCTTTCGTAACTTTTCGGTCTCACCGAAAGAGCGAATCGGTCCCACCGAGATTGCAATGTAAATTCAGTGTTTCCTTTTTGTAACTTTTCGGTCTCACCGAAAGAGCAAATCGGTCCCACTGAGTTTGCCTGACCAACTCTCTGGTTAGCTAATTACCAAAATCGGTCTCACCGAGATTATGTTATGCCCAAACCCTAACCATATCGGTCCTACCGAGTTGCATGTCAGTCCCACCGAAAATCTCTAACGGTCACTAGGTTTACCTTTTCGGTCCGACCGAGTTTGTTGATTCGGTCCCACCGAGATTGGAAAACTATGTGTAATGATTGGATTTTGTGTGGAGGCTATATATACCCCTCCACCTCCTCTTCATTCGTGGAGAGAGCCATCAAAACACATACACAATTCCAACTCATATGTTCTGAGAGAGAACCACCTACTCATGTGTTGAGACCAAGATATTCCATTCCTACCATATGAATCTTGATCTCTAGCCTTCCCCAAGTTGCTTTCCACTCAAATCTTCTTTCCACAAAATCCAAATCCTATGAGAGAGAGTTGAGTGTTGGGGAGACTATCATTTGAAGCACAAGAGCAAGGAGTTCATCATCAACACACCATTTGTTACTTCTTGGAGAGTGGTGTCTCCTAGATTGGCTAGGTGTCACTTGGGAGCCTCCGACAAGATTGTGGAGTTGAACCAAGGAGTTTGTAAGGGCAAGGAGATCGCCTACTTCGTGAAGATCTACCGCTAGTGAGGCAAGTCCTTCGTGGGCGATGGCCATGGTGGGATAGACAAGGTTGCTTCTTCGTGGACCCTTCGTGGGTGGTTGCTTCTTCGTGGACCCTTCGTGGGTGGAGCCCTCCGTGGACTCGCGCAACCATTACCCTTCGTGGGTGGAGCCCTCCGTGGACTCGCGCAACCGTTACCCTTCGTGGGTTGAAGTCTCCATCAACGTGGATGTAGGATAGCACCACCTATCCGAACCACGGGAAAAACATCCGTGTCTCCAATTGCGTTTGAATTCTCCAAACCCTTCCCTTTACATTCTTGCAAGTTGCATGCTTTACTTTCCGCTGCCAATATACTCTTTGCATGCTTGCTTGAATTGTGTGATGATTGCTTGACTTGTCCTACAATAGCTAAAATCTGCCAAGAACTAAAATTGGGAAAAGGTTAAGTTTTTATTTGGTCAAGTAGTCTAATCACCCCCCCTCTAGACATACTTTCGATCCTACAAGTGGTATCAGAGCTTTGGTCTCCATTTGCTTTGATCTCCATAGCTTTTGGTGGTCATAGCCTTGGTTTCACAACCTAGGAGAGTATGGCGTCTAGCGAGGGAAATTATCACCGTAGAGGTCCTTACTTTGATGGTACTAATTTTGCTAGTTGGAAGCATAAAATGAAAATGCATATTCTTGGACATAACCCCGCCGTTTGGGCTATTGTGTGTGTTGGTTTGCAAGGTGACTTCTTTGATGGGAAAGAACCAAACCGTGAAGCTACCGCGGATGAGTTGAAGATGTTGCAATACAATGCTCAAGCTTGTGATATTCTCTTCAACGGATTGTGCCCCGAAGAATTCAACAAAATCAGCCGTCTTGAGAATGCAAAGGAAATTTGGGACACTTTGATTGATATGCACGAAGGTACCGACTCCGTCAAGGAATCCAAGTTGGATGTGCTTCAAAGTCAACTTGACAAGTTCAAAATGAAGGATGGTGAAGGTGTCGCTGAAATGTACTCTAGGCTTGCTCTCATCACAAATGAGATTGCCGGCTTAGGAAGTGAAGAGATGACCGATAGATTCATCATCAAGAAGATTCTAAGAGCCTTGGATGGAAAATATGATACCGTGTGCACATTGATCCAAATGATGCCCAATTACAAAGATCTCAAGCCAACGGAGGTGATTGGAAGAATTGTTGCTCATGAGATGTCACTTAAGGATAAAGAGGAACTTCACAACAAATCAAGTGGTGCCTACAAAGCCTCATGTGAAGCCCCTACATCATCAAGTGAGAAACAAAACTTCAATGAAGAATTGAGCTTAATGGTGAAGAACTTCAACAAGTTCTACAAGAGTAGAAGCAAAGATAGAAGCTTCAAGTCAAGGTCCTACAATGACAAAAGATCTTCTAGTCGAGAGCGAAACTGCTACAGTTGTGGAAGACCCGGACACTATTCCAATGAGTGTACGGCTCCCTACAAGAGAAGAGAAGATTCTCCAAAAAGAAGAAGCAAAGAATCACCACCAAGAGAGAGAAGGAGTAGAGATGATCGTTATGAACGAAGATACTCACGGAGAAGCAAGGATTCGGAAAGGAAGGAAAAATCATCAAGGAGCTACACAAAACGAAGACATCAAGCTCATGTTGGTGAATGGGTATCCGGCTCCGACTCCGACAGCCACTCCGAGAGAAGTTATCACTCCGACTCCGAAGATACTCAAGATGAAGGTGTTGCCGGTCTAGCACTTGTGTCAACCAACTCCTACGACATATTTGACTCACCAAATGAAGGAATTGGAAGATGCTTCATGGCCAAAGGTCCTAAGGTAACACACCCCGAGTATGTTGATTTCAATAGTGATGAAGATGACTTGTTAGGTGATGATTTGCTTGTTGACAACTCTAGTGATGAATACTATGATGAAACGTCAATTAATCATGCTAATCAAGATAAAACGAATGACAATGATAAGGAGAAGATTGAGGCTCTAACTAAAGAACTAAACACTCTTAAGTTAGCTCATGAAACTATCTTCGAAGATCATCGAGAACTTTTAAGAGCTCATGAGAAATTATGCTTTGAAAAGCTCAATCTTGAGCAAGAGCATGAGTTCTTAAAAGCAATCAATGATGATCTCCGCAAGAAAAGTTCTTCTTACATTGCCAAGCGTTTACTCTTATCCACTTACATGCCTCAAGTCAAGTCTAGTAACAAGAACAAGAAAGATTCTTCCTCTAGCAGTAACAATGATCATGCTAAATCCAATATTGTTGCTTCTAGTAGTTCTCTTGATTCCACTAATGATTCTCTTAGCCAAGTTACACTTGAGCAAGAAAATAGCTTATTGAAGGGAATTATAGAGAAAGGAGTGTACAAAAGCCTTGCCGGGAGTAAGCAATTCGAGGAAATTGTGCGCAAGCAAGGAATGCACCGGAAGAATCAAGGTGTTGGTTTTGAACGAAAGTTCAATGCCAATGGAGTTGAGTGGGAAGAAGATCAATACCCCAAGACAAAGTTTGTTCCTCAACAAGAGAAGTATGATACTTCTTTCAAGGGGACACAAGCTCAAGATGATCTTCCACCACAAGACTACAAGCAAAAAGGCAAGGACAAGCTTCAAGAGGAAATTGATGCATTTGAAGAAGCTCCTAAGACCTTAGTCAAGTGGATTCCCAAGACTACTTCAAGTTCCACTTCATCAAGTACGACTACAACTCCAAGGATTCCCATCAAGATGGTGTGGATCCAAAAGAAGAAGAACTAGAGAGTTCTTGAGGGTGACTCCGCCAACATACTTCACTCTTATCATTTTGGCAAGAACAAGTGCAATCAACTTCCACATCTTGCACTAGTTCAAGGAGTCACAAACCCTCTTGTTGGTAAGACAAGGGACAAGGTAACCTAAAAGTTTTCATGGACATCATCTTGTGTGTGCATCACTCTATGTCTATGGATATCCTTGTTTGTTCCTTGTGGGACTAACCCATGTAGGTATTGAAAGTGCAATTCACTCAAATGGATAGCTCCAAGTGATCTACATCAACATTGAGCATCCACATCTTCAACATCTACATGAAGTCATCATCGACAAAACCCGAGGTTAGTTCATCCCTCTAAGGGGGGATATCACATCTAGGGGGAGCTTTACTCTAAGACTTGAGCTAAAGCAACTCTAAAGATGTGAACACAACAATGCTTTATGTAAAAGTGGTAACCCCACTTGAGCTTAAACGATGAGTATGACCTATGATCAAGTGTTCTCACTTGACTCCTAAGTCAATATACTCATATATAGATGACCTTGTCATCGCAAATTGCTTGATAGATGCTAGAATTGGTTGTGCATGCCTTGTCACATATTTCATTTGCCATCTTATTGTGTGAGCATGCTGGTTGCATATTTTACTCATTCGAGGACATCCACTTGTTGTTTTGATTGTTTGGTTTTATTTCCTTTTGCCAAGTGGATGGACAAGAATGCCTAAGAACCTCCTCTAGCTATCTATGCTTTTCTCGTCTCAAACTCTATTCATGCTACATCACAAAATTTGATCAAGTCAGATTCGAACCACTCTGTGTGAGGAGCGCTCGGAGTCCCCGATTCGTCATAGACTTAAACTTCCAAAACCTCTTTATGATTCTCGGTCTGACCGATACCCTACTTTCGGTCCTACCGAGATCATTAAGTTGATCTAGGTTTTCGATCTCGGTGCAACCGATTTGAACCATTCGGTCACACCGAGTTGCAACAACTGTATACAGTTTTGCATCTCGGTGCCACCGAGTTGTTCCACTCGGTCACACCGACAGGGTCGGGCTATATATAGTCACGGGCAAAAATTTGGAAATTTCTCCGAACCCCTTCGCCCGCGCGATAGCCTGCTCTGCCAACTTGGTCTCCGGATCGTCTCCTCGCCGCCAGCCGCCTCCAGTCGCTGGTCTCCGTCGCCGTCAACGGA
This sequence comes from Triticum aestivum, assembly GCF_018294505.1. Classification (NCBI taxonomy): domain Eukaryota; kingdom Viridiplantae; phylum Streptophyta; class Magnoliopsida; order Poales; family Poaceae; genus Triticum; species Triticum aestivum. The sequence continues at coordinate 235,972,243 of NC_057809.1, forward strand.
AATTCAACCCCGCCGTTGCCGCCGTAGCGAGTCTCCGCCGAACTAGGGTATGGACTCGATCTTTGTGCTATTCCCCAATCCGATTCTTAGCACATTGTGATCATCATGATTCTTGCCACGTTTGTTAAACTTCTATCCAGTCAATGAACTCGTAGATTAGGTTTAATTCGAAAATTTTAGGGTTAGGTTTCCGCCGAAACCATCTCGGACCCACCGAGTTGAAAAACTCGGTCCCACCGATTTGGCTTATGCCATTGCACAAGTGAGACTCGGTCTGACCGAGAATTACTTATCGGTGTGACCGATTTTGGAACTCTGTGAAACCCTAGCAGTCTCGGTGCCACCGAACTGTGACTCGGTCTGACCGAGTTCACTAGTTTAGGTGCCAAAACTGCTTCGGTATCACCGAGTTTAGAAATCGGTAGATCCGAGATGCTTTCAGTGGGAAACTAAAACTAAGTTTTTGAATTATTCTTTTGCAAAAATCTCTGCATTTTGTGATGCTTATCCACTCTATCTCATCTATAACCTATTCACAGGGTCAGCAGTCAGAGTTTGCATCATGTCAGACCAAAGTGATAGCCAGAACTTGTCAGAGCAGCAAGTGCAGATGAGTGAGGGCACTAGTCCCTCAAGTTCCTCAGATGATGGCAGCAGGAGCACCCCTAGCAATCTGCCTAAAGCTGCCACAAGACAGAGAAAGAAGAGAACCTCAGACTCAGAAGATGAGGATTATGTGGCAGAAGAGGAAGCAACTTCCAAGAGAGTTGAGCCAGCACAGGGCATAAAACCAGGGATGAAGATCAAAAGGCCAGCAGGCAGGCAGCCTATGTCAAAGGCCAGAGCTTCAACTGAGAAGCCCACTCCCATTGAGCCAGTTGCTGCTGAAGGCAAGAAGAGGAAAGAAAGGGTGAAGAAAACTGTAGCCAGAGTGCTTGGCAAGGCTTCCATCATGGAAGATGAGGAGGAAGAAGAAGAGGTAGCTGCACCAGCACCTAAGGCACCCAAGCTGATGGGTGATGCCATAAGAACAGGGGCAGCTGCTTCCAAGGCCAAGCCAGCTCCAAAGCCAAAGCCAAAGAGGAACACAAGAAGCATCCCAGCTACTGAGAAGAACAAGGCCCCAGTGCCTGAAGCTGCAGAAGAAGAAGAAGAGAATGTTCTTAGAAAGCTCAAGCCCAAGATCCCAGACCACAACGATGCTCATCCTGTGGCTGAGGACATGAAGCTCAGGAGAGACTCAGGGCTCAGGAAGTGGAGAGAAGCAGATCCGTATGCTTCAAGGAGAAGGACTGCTGTTGACTACAGGTTCCACACTAAGGAACAGCAGGACTTCTATGAGACAGTTTTGTTGGACAAGAAGCCAATTGTATGTGATATGAGATGGGTCGACTGGGAATACATCAAGGAAAATGAAGAGCACTACCCTGGAGTGCAGGACAGCTTCAAGGCATGTGGAGTAGAGGACTTTGTTGGGCAGAAGCTCACAAAGTGGAATGAGGAGCTTATCATGCAGTTCTACTCCACAACACATTTTTATCCAGATGGTAGGATAACATGGATGTCTGAAGGTACGAGGTACCAATCTATAGTTGCTGAATGGGCTCAGCTGATCAATGCCCCAGAAGAGCAGGAAGATGACTTGGATGTATATGCCAAGAAGAAGATGGATCATAACTCAATGTCAAACATGTACAAGGAAATTCCAAATGAAGCACTTGACACTTTCAAGTTTGGCTCAGTACACTATCTTCTGTCAGGGCTGCCAACCATCAATTGGATACTGAGGCACACCTTGTTGCCCAAGTCAGGTGATCACAAGATGATCAAAGGCCATGCGATCAATTTGCTTCATATATTTGATGTGCCACAGAAGTTCAAGGTGATGAGCCTCATGGTAGAGACCATTAAGAGGACAACAGCTGATCAGAAGAGGAGCTGTGGATATGCCCCACAAATTCAGGAATTAATCAACTCCAAGATGGGCATGGGCATATACTTATTGGACAAGGAACACCTGCCCATCCGTCCAGATTTTGAAGATAATCAAGTTGTCATGACTGAGAATGAGCCATCATCTGCCCAAGCACAAGCAAAGAAGGAGCAGGCGAGGAAGGAGAAAGCTGCCAAGATGCCAACTCAAGAGGAGGCATCTGAGTATTTCTTGAAAACCAAACAAGAGCAGCTTGGTTACTTGATTGCATCCACACTGAGGATTGAGCAAGGACTGGCCACCCTCACTCAGAATCAGCAGAGCTTAGAGAGGATCATGGAACAAAAGTTCTATGACTTGGATGTCAAAGTAACAGAGATTCAGTCTGCAGTGGCACAACTTCAGGATGACATGCAGGAGAGGAGAGGCAAGACTACAACTGATGCATTTGCCAGAGTGCCAAGAGCTCAGAGATCACATGCAGTGCCAGTTGCTGACACCAGAGCCACCACTTCTGCACCAGCTACAGCCTCAGTTCCACCAGCTCCAGCGTCCACTTCAGCCTCGACTACAACCACGTCTACAGAAGGCTTCGTCCTTGGAGTGCTCCGGACTCCACCACCACCTGAAGATCAAGCCTGAGTGTCGACTTAGCACTATGCATTTTCTAGGAACTTTTTGGTAACTTGTTGCCAAAGGGGGAGAAAAATGTATAGATCATAGGCTTCGAGAGAGAGAGAGAGAGTGTTTCTTTTATTCTCTCTTGTTTTATTTGGTGGTTTTTCGAACTTTGTTTGCTTTGTGTGAGATACTATGTCATTGCTCGTGAGACATTGATGATCATGTGTTTGATCATAAGCTACACTTAATGTTTGCTTAATATTATCATCTTATCTATCTTATGTGATCATTCACTATTCTTGGTGATGAGTGCATGTATTTCATTCTTATCATTTTAAGCGCTCCACCAAGATGTATGTGACATAGAAGAGTAACCCATGACTCTAACTCTTTGTGCATTTGCAGTCCAAAGCAAATTTTAAATATGCACAAATTTAGGGGGAGCTCTTACTTGTCACATACTTCTCAAAGCGACGATATATTTCATGCTTATTATCATTTGTCGAAGCTTTGATCTATATGTTGTCATCAATTACCAAAAAGGGGGAGATTGAAAGTGCAACTATCCCTAGGTGGTTTTGGTAATTCATAACAACATATAGCTCATTGAGCTAATGCTATTCCAAGATGACTATTTCAGGAAAGCTCAATGATTGGCATGGCATGGATGTGAAAGTGGAACCCTCAAAATGCTAAGGACAAAGGATTGGCTCAAGCTCAAAAGCTCAAGACTCTTCATTTTATATTTTAGTGATCCAAGATCACATTGAGTCTTTAGGAAAAGCCAATACTATCAAGGAGGGATGAGGTGTTGCTTAATGAGCCTCTTGCTTCATGTGCTTAGTGATATGCTCCAAAACCCTCAACTACTTTCCCATATCCACATATGACCTAAACCCTAAGCCAAACTCGGTCCTACCGATTCTTTCTATCCGGCGCCACCGAGTTTCACTTGTCATAAGCCACTGCCAAACCCTAGCAATTCGGTTCTACCGATAGGGATCTCGGTCTCACCGAGATGGGATTGCAAACTCTCTGTTTCCCTTTCGTAACTTTTCGGTCTCACCGAAAGAGCGAATCGGTCCCACCGAGATTGCAATGTAAACTCTTGTTTCCTTTTTGTAACTTTTCGGTCTCACCGAAAGAGCAAATCGGTCCCACCGAGTTTGCCTGACCAACTCTCTGGTTAGCTTATTACCAAACTCGGTCTCACCGAGTTTGTGTAATCGGTCTCACCGAGATTACGTTATGCCCAAACCCTAACCATATCGGTCCTACCGAGTTGCATGTCAGTCCCACCGAAAATCTCTAACGGTCACTAGGTTTACCTTTTCGGTCCGACCGAGTTTGTTGATTCGGTCCCACCGAGATTGGAAAACTGTGTGTAACGGTTGGATTTTGTGTGGAGGCTATATATACCCCTCCACCTCCTCTTCATTCGTGGAGAGAGCCATCAGAACACATACACAATTCCAACTCATATGTTCTGAGAGAGAACCACCTACTCATGTGTTGAGACCAAGATATTCCATTCCTACCATATGAATCTTGATCTCTAGCCTTCCCCAAGTTGCTTTCCACTCAAATCTTCTTTCCACAAAATCCAAATCCTATGAGAGAGAGTTGAGTGTTGGGGAGACTATCATTTGAAGCACAAGAGCAAGGAGTTCATCATCAACACACCATTTGTTACTTCTTGGAGAGTGGTGTCTCCTAGATTGGCTAGGTGTCACTTGGGAGCCTCCGACAAGATTGTGGAGTTGAACCAAGGAGTTTGTAAGGGCAAGGAGACCGCCTACTTCATGAAGATCTACCGCTAGTGAGGCAAGTCCTTCGTGGGCGATGGCCATGGTGGGATAGACAAGGTTGCTTCTTCGTGGACCCTTCGTGGGTGGTTGCTTCTTCGTGGACCCTTCGTGGGTGGAGCCCTCCGTGGACTCGCGCAACCATTACCCTTCGTGGGTGGAGCCCTCCGTGGACTCGCGCAACCGTTACCCTTCGTGGGTTGAAATCTCCATCAACGTGGATGTAGGATAGCACCACCTATCCGAACCACGGGAAAAACATCCGTGTCTCCAATTGCGTTTGAATTCTCCAAACCCTTCCCTTTACATTCTTGCAAGTTGCATGCTTTACTTTCTGCTGCCAATATACTCTTTGCATGCTTGCTTGAATTGTGTGATGATTGCTTGACTTGTCCCAAAATAGCTAAAATCTGCGAAGAACTAAAATTGGGAAAAGGTTAAGTTTTTATTTGGTCAAGTATTCTAATCACCCCCCCTCTAGACATACTTTCGATCCTACAATATGCCTTCAATGCGATTATGCCTCTAAGTCGTGCCTCGACACGTGGGAGATATAGTCGCATCGAGGGTGTTACAGTAGGCCAATAAAAACCAGATTGCAATACCTTATGTGCAGTTCTATCTCCAGCGTGGTGTCCTCCATAAGACTCGGAATGACACTTGCGTAGGATCTGTTCCTATTCATGCTCAGGTACACAACACCTAATAACACCATCTACTCCTTTATAAAGATGTGGTTCATCCCAAAAGTAATGTCTCAAATCATAGAAGAACTTTTTCTTTTGTTGGTATGTGAAGCTAGGTGGTATAAACTTAGCAACAATATAATTAGCATAATCAGCATACTATGGAGTACTACGAGAAGTACTTATAACATTTAATTTCTCATCAGGAAAATCATCATTAATAGGTAGTGGGTCATCAAGAATATTTTCTAACCTAGACAAGTTGTCTGCAACGGGGTTCTCAGCTCCCTTTCTATCAACAATATGCAAATCAAATTCTTGTAGCAAGAGAACCCATCTAATAAGTCTAGGTTTAGCATCTTTCTTTTCCATAAGATATTTAATAGCAGCATAATCTGTTTGAATAGTTACTTTAGAATCAACAATATAAGATCTGAACTTATCACAAGCAAATACAACTGCTAAAAGTACTTTTTCAGTAGTAGCATAATTTCTTTGAGCATTGTCTAGAGTCTTACTAGCATAATGAATAACATTTAATTTCTTATCGACTCTTTGCCCTAGAACAACACCTACAGCATAATCACTAGCATCACACATAATTTCAAAGGGTAAATTCCAATCAGGTGGCTGAACAATAGGTGCAGAGACTAATGCTTTCTTAAGTATTTCAAATGCTTCTACACAATCATCATCAAAGACAAATGGTACATCTTTTTGCAATAAATTAGTCAGAGGCCGAGAATTTTTTGAGAAGTCCTTAATGAACCTCCTATAAAAACCGGCATGACCAAGGAAACTTCTTATACCTTTGATGTCCTTGGGACATGGCATCTTTTCAATAGCATCAACCTTGGCTTTATCAACTTCAATACCTCTTTCAGAAACTTTGTGCCCCAAAACAATACCTTCATTAACCATAAAGTGGCACTTTTCCCAATTCAAGACAAGATTAGTTTCTTCACATCTCTGGAAAACTCGATCAAGATTGCTCAAGCAATCGTCAAAAGAGGAACCATAGACAGAAAAGTCGTCCATGAAAACCTCACAAATCTTTTCACAAAAGTCAGAGAATATAGCCATCATGCATCTTTGAAAGGTAGCAGGTGCATTACATAAACCAAAAGGCATACGTCTATAAGCAAAAGTACCAAAAGGGCATGTAAAAGTAGTCTTTGATTGATCTTTAGCCGACACAGGTATTTGAGAGAAACCAGAATAACCATCTAGAAAGCAATAGTGTGTGTGTTTGCATAATCTTTCTAGCATTTGATCAATAAAAGGTAAGGGGTAATGATCTTTCTTAGTAGCTTTATTTAATTTGCGGAAATCAATTACCATCCTATAACCTGTGATAATTCTTTGTGGAATCAATTCATCTTTATCATTAGGAACAACAGTAATACCTCCCTTCTTAGGGACACAATGGATAGGACTTACCCACTCACTATCAGCAACGGGGTAGATTATACCTGCCTCCAGAAGCTTTAGTATTTCTTTTCTTACCACTTCTTTCATTTTAGGATTCAGACGTCGTTGAGCATCATGAACTAGTTTGGCATCTGCTTCCAAATTTTATTTATGTTGGCATAGAGTGGGACTAATGCCCTTAAGATCATCAAGAGTATATCCAATAGCAGCACGATGCTTCTTCAGAGTTTTCAATAATCTTTCTTCTTCATGCTCTGAAAGGTTAGCACTAATAATAACAGGATATATCTTCTTTTCATCAAGATAAGCATATTTAAGATTATTAGGAAAAGGTTCAAGCTCGAACACGGGATCACCCTTGGGTGGAGGAGGATCGCCTAAGATTTCAACATGCAAGTTGTGTTTCAGAACAGGTTCCTGTTTAAAGAATACTTCATCTATTTCCCTTCTTTCATTTATGAACATATCATTTTCATGGTCTAGCAAATAGTGTTCTAAAGGATCACTAGGAGGTACTGCAATAGAAGCAAGACCAATAATTTCATCCTTACTAGGTAATTCTTCCTCATGATGTTGTTTACTAAATTTAGAGAAATTAAACTCATGAACCATATCATCCAAGCCAATAGTAACAACATTCTTTGTGCAATCTATGGTAGCATTGACAGTATTTAAGAAGGGTCTACCAAATATAATGGGACAAAAACTATCTTGTGGGGAACCAAGAACAAGAAAATCAGCAGGATATTTAGTTTTCCCACACAAGACTTCATCATCTCTGACAATTCCCATTGCTGAAATAGTATCTCTATTGGCAAGTTTAATTCTGACATCAATATCTTCTAACTCTGCAGGTGCAATTTCATTCTTAATTTCTTCATATAAAGTATGCGGTATAACACTAGCACTAGCACCCATATCACATACGCCATGATAACAATGATCCCCTATTTTAACAGAAATAATAGGCACGCCTACCACGGGTCTATGTTTATCTTTAGCACAAGGTTTAGCAATTCTAGCAGTTTCACCTTCAAACTGAATAACATGCCCATCAATATTATTAGACAAGAGATCTTTAACAATAGCAATATTAGGTTCTACTTTAACTTGTTCAGGAGGTGCATAAGTTCTAATATTGCTTTTACGAATAACAGTTGAAGCTTTAGCATGATCCTTTATTCTAACAGGGAAAGGTGGTTTCTCAATATAAGAAGTAGGAACAATAGGATCATTATAAGTGACAGTCTTTTCTTCAACTTTAATAGGCGCAGCTACTTTTACTTATATGGGAGGATGATATTTAAACCACTTCTCCTTAGGGAGATCAACATAAGTAGCAAAAGATTCACAAAAATAAGCTACTATCTCAGAGTCAAGTCCATATTTAGTGCTAAACTTATGGAAAATATCGGTATCCATGAAAGATTTAACACAATCAAACTTAGGTGTCATACCTGACTCCTTACCTTCGTCGAGGTCCCAATCTTCAGAGTTGCGTTTAATTCTATCAAATAAATTCCATCTGAATTCAATAGTCTTCATCATAAAAGAGCCATCACAAGAAGTATCGAGCATGTTATGATTGTTTTCAGAAAGCTGAGCATAAAAACTTTGCATAATTATTTCTCTCGGGAGCTCATGATTGGGGCATGAATATAACATTGATTTAAGCCTCCCCCAAGCTTGAGCGATGCTTTCTCCTTCGCGAGGCCAGAAATTATATATGTAATTGCGATCACGATGAACAAGATGCATAGGGTAATACTTTTGATGAAATTCCAACTTCAATCTTTTACAGTCCCAGAATCTCATATCATCACATAGCCTATACCATATCAATGCGTCTCCCTTCAAAGATAAAGGGAAGACCTTCTTCTTAGCAACATCATCGGGTATACCTGCAAGCTTAAATAATCCACAAACTTCATCCACATATATTAAGTGCTCATCGAGATGCTTTGTTCCATCTCCTGTAAAAGGGTTAGCTAGCAGTTTTTCCATCATAGCCGCGGGAAATTCAAAAGGAGTATCATTTTCAATAGGTTCCATAGGTTGAGGAGCAACTCTTTGCTGTACTGGACGGGGTGAAGATACCCTGAACAAGCCCCTCAGAGAATTACTTTCCATAGTAACAAGTGACAATAAATTTCAGCACACTATATAAATTTTTCCTTACCAAATTCCACCTACCAAAGGCGCTACACTCCCCGGCGACGGCGCCAGAAAAGAGTCTTGATGACCCACAAGTATAGGGGATCTATCGTAGTCCTTTTGATAAGTAAGAGTGTCGAACCCAACGAGAAGCAGAAGGAAATGATAAGCGGTTTTCAGCAAGGTATTCTCTGCAAGTACTGAAATAAGTGGTAACACATAGTTTTATGATATGATAAATTGTAACGAGCAACAAGTAACAAAAGTAAATAAAGTGCAGCAAGGTGGCCCAATCCTTTTGTAGCAAAGGACAAGCCAGAACAAACTCTTATAATAGGAAAAGCGCTCCCGAGGACACATGGGAATATCGTCAAGCTAGTTTACATCATGTTCATATGATTCGAGTTCGATACTTTGATAATTTGATATGTGGGTGGACCGGTGCTTGGGTACTGTTCTTACTTGAACAAGCATCCCACTTATGATTAACCTCTATTGCAAGCATCCGCAACTACAACAAAAGTATTAAGGTAAACCTAACCATAGCATGAAACATATGGATCCAAATCAGCCCCTTACGAAGCAACGCATAAACTAGGGTTTAAGCTTCTGTCACTCTAGCAACCCATCATCTACTTATTACTTCCCAATGCCTTCCTCTAGGCCCAAATAATGGTGAAGTGTTATGTAGTCGACGTTCACATAACATCACTAGAGGCTAGAAAACATACATCTTATCAAAATATCAAACGAATACCAAATTCACATGACTACTCATAGCAAGACTTCTCCCTTGTCCTCAGGAACGAACATAATTACTCACAAAGCATATTCATGTTCATAATCAAAGGGGTAATAATATGCATATAGGATCTGAACATATGATCTTCCACCAATTAAACCAACTAGCATCAACTACAAGGAGTAATCAACACTACTAGCAACCTACTAGCACCAATCCTGGACTTTGAGATAAGAATTGGATACAAGAGATGAACTAGGGTTTGGATATGAGATGGTGCTGGTGAAGATGTTGATGGAGATTGCCCTCTCCCGATGAGAGGAGCGTTGGTGATGACGATGGTGATGATTTCCCCTTCCGGGAAGGAAGTATCCCCGGCAGAACAGCTCTGTCGGAGCTCTAGATTGGATCCGCCAAGGTTCCGCCTCATGGCGGCGGAGTCTCGTCCCGAAAAGTTCCTTCTTATTTTTTTCTCATCTAAAGACCTCATATATGAGAAGATGGGCATCGGAGAGCCACCAGGGGGCCCACGAGATAGGGGGGCGCCCCCACCCTCGTGAGCAGGGTGTGGGCCCCCAGGCCTTCATCTTTGGCGTGGATTTTTCTTTATTTGTTTTAAGACGTTCCGTGGAGTTTCAGGACTTTTGGAGTTGCGCAGAATAGGTCTCTAATATTTGCTCCTTTTCCAGACCAGAATTCCAGCTGCCGGCATTCTCCCTCTTTATGTAAACCTTGTGAAATAAGAGAGAATAGCCATAAGTATTGTGACATAAAGTGAAATAACAGTCCATAATGCAATAAATATCGATATAAAAGCATGATGCAAAATGGACGTATCAGGGACGAGCGATGGTCTTTTCCTACCAATCTATCCTCCTAGGAGCATGCACGTAGTGCTTGGTTTTTGTTGACTTGTAGATTTCTGCAATAAGTATGTGACTTCTTTATGACTAATGTTGAGTCCATGGATTATACGCACTCTCACCCTTCCATCATTGTTAGCCTCTTCGGTACCGTGCATTGCCCTTTATCACCTCGAGAGTTGGTGCAAACTTCGCTGATGCATCCAAACCCCATGATATGATACACTCTATCACACATAAGCCTCCTTACATCTTCCTCAAAACAGCCACCATACCTATCTATTATGGCATTTCCATAGACATTTCGAGATATATTGCCATGCAACTTTCCACCGTTCCATTTATTATGACACACTTCATCATTGTCATATTGCCTTGCATGATCATGTAGTTGACATCGTATTTGTGGCAAAGCCACCGCTCATAATTTTTATACATGTCACTCTTGAATCATTACACATCCCGTTACACCGCCGGAGGCATTCATATAGAGTCATATTTTGTTCTAGTATCGAGTTGTAATTTTTGAGTTGTAAATAAATAGAAGTGTGATGATAATCATTATTAGAGCATTGTCCCGTGTGAGTAAATAAAAAAAGAGATAAAGGCCAAATAAAAAAAAGAGAGAAGGCCCAAAAAATGAGAGAAAAAGGGAGAAGGGATAATGTTACTATCCTTTTTCCACACTTGTGCTTCAAAGTAGCACCATGATCTTCATGATAGAGAGTCTCTTATTTTGTCACTTTCACATACTAGTGGGAATTTTCATTATAGAACTTGGCTTGTATATTCTAACAATGGGCTTCCTCAAAATGCCCTAGGTCTTCGTGAGCAAGCAAGTTGGATGCACACCCACTTAGTTTCTTTTGTTGAGTTTTCATACATTTATAGCTCTAGTGCATCCGTTGCATGGCAATCCCTACTCCTCGCATTGACGTCAATTGATGGGCCTCTCCATAGCCCGTTGATTATCCGCGTCGATGTGAGACTTTCTCCTTTTTTTGTATTCTCCACACAACCTCCATCATCATATTCTATTCCACCTACAGTGCTATGTCCATGGCTCGCGCTCATGTATTGCGTGAAAGTTGAAAAAGTTTGAAAATACTAAAGTATGAAACAATTGCTTGGCTTGTCATCGGGGTTGTGCATGATGGGAGCATTTTGTGTGAGGAAAATGAAGCATGACCAAACTATATGATTTTGTAGGGATGAGCTTTCTTTGGCTATGTTATTTTGAGAAGACATAATTGCTTGGTTAGTATGCTTGAAGTATTATTATTTTTATGTCAATATTAAACTTTTGTCTTGAATCTTTCGGATCTGAATATTCATGCCACAATAAAAAAATTACATTGAAAATTATGTTAGGAAGCATTCCACATCAAAGTTTCCGTTCTTATTATTTACCTACTCGAGGACGAGCAGGAATTAAGCTTGGGGATGCTAATACGTCTCCAACGTATCTATAATTTTTTATTGTTCCATGCTATTATATTATCTGTTTTGGATGTTTAATGGGATTTAATATGCACTTTTATATTATTTTTGGGACTAACCTATTAACCGGAGGCCCAGTGACAGTTTCTGTTTTTTTGCCTATTTCAGTGTTTCACAGGAAAGGAATACCAAACTGAATCCAAACGGAACAAAACCTTCGCGAGGATATTTCTTGGAACAAATGTCATCCGGGAGACTTGCAGTGGAAGTCAGAGATGCAACGAGGTGGCCACGAGGCAGGAGGGAGCGCCCCCACCCTCGTGGGCCCCTCGTAGATCCACCGACGCACTTCTTTCGCCTATATATACTCTTATACCCTAAAAACATCCAAGGGAGCCACGAAACCACTTTTCCACCGCCGCAGCCTTCTGTACCTAGGAGATCCCATCAGGGGCCTTTTCCGACGATCTGCCGGAGGGGGAATCGATCACGGAGGGCTTCTACATCAACACCATAGCCTCTCCGATGATGTGTGAGTAGTTTACCACAGACCTTCGGGGCCATAGTTATTAGCTAGATGACTTCTTCTCTCTCTTTGGTTCTCAATACAAAGTTTTCCTCGATGTTCTTGGAGATCTATTTGATGTAATATTCTTTTGCGGTGTGTTTGCCGAGATCCGATGAATTGTGGATTTATGATCAAGTTTATCTATGAACAATATTTGGTTCTTCTCTAAATTCTTATATGCATGATTTGATATCTTTGCAAGTCTCTTCGAATTATCGGTTTAGTTTGGCCTAGTAGATTGATTTTTCTTGCAATGGGAGAAGTGCTTAGCTTTGGGTTCAATCTTGCGGTGTCCTTTCCCAGTGACAGTAGGGGCAGCAAGGCACGTATTGTATTGTTGCCATCGAGGATAAAAAGATGGGGTTTATATCATATTGCTTGAGTTTATCCCTCTACATCATGTCATCTTTCCTAATGCGTTACTCTATCCTTATGAACTTAATACTCTAGATGCATGGTGGATAGCGGTTGATGTGTGGAGTAATAGTAGTAGATGCAGAATCGTTTCGGTCTACTTAACATGGACGTGATGCCTATGTTCATAATCATTGCCTAGATATTCTCATAACTATGCGCTTTTCTATCAATTGCTTGGCAGTAATTTGTCACCCACCATAATACATGCTATCATGAGATAAGCCACTAGTGAAACCTATGGCCCCAGAGTCTATTTTATATCATATAAGTTTCTGATCTACAATTCTAGTTTACTATTTATTTTATTTTGCAATTTTTACTTTTCAATCTACACAACAAAATACCAAAAATATTTATCTTATTATCTTTATCAGATCTCACTTTTGCAAGTGGTCGTGAAGGGATTGACAACCCATTTATCGCTTTGGTTGCAAGGTTTTTGATTGTTTGTGCAGGTACTAGGCGACTTGCGTGTAATCTCCTACTGGATTGATACCTTGGTTCTCAAAAACTGAGGGAAATACTTACGCTACTTTGCTGCATCACCCTTTCCTCTTTAAGGGAAAACCAATGCATGCTCAAGAGGTAGCAAGAAGGATTTCTCTATCAAATATATATTATGAGTTTCTAAAACATCCATTATGAGGTAAAATCATTATATACATATTATGTTATGTATGTTTGTGTGAGCCGAATCTAGCGCAGCCATATGAAAGTATTGGAAGGCACGGCTTATTGCATGATCATGAAGAAATTATTGGATAGTCCATCATTTTTATGTTTGTGTGAACAAGAATTTTTGGTTGTTTGGCCTCACAAAGGTTCTATGTTGAGCGGGAGTTGAACAGAGCTTCCTCTGCCCCGGCTGATTCTGAGAAAACTAACCAGCAGGGAACACCACACATGGATATGATGGTTTCCCCTATGTTCTTTTTGGAAATCCACTTAATCATTGACTCTCAACTTTGTATGGGTGAGCTAACAAGCCCGTGTTATGTCTTCCCTCTTTCTTTGTAAGTGAATGATTTCAGATTGCTGGTCATTATTCAAAAACTATACTTGTGATAGAAAAATGTGCTAAACTATAGTACTCCCTCCGTCCCATATGATAAGTTTCGCCATACTTGTGAAAATTAATGTATATTCTTCTAAAGTTATAATACATTCATGGTCCGTGTATATCATTTGTATGTTGCAAACCTGAGTCGGGCAGGCAGCAACTGATTTCTTAATTTGCTATCTTTATATTCTTCAAAGCAATAAAATTTCTCATCTTGCACCTGAGATAAACCTACAATCTATAGCACAAGGAAACTATAGATCACTTTTTCTATAGCTTCTGCGAACTTAAGTTATGGCTTTCAGAAGTATTTAAACATCATGTCTTTTATATGGTTGTCTGCCTTTCCAAAAGAGTTAAAATTCTATTTGGTTTAATTCAGGATCAATTGAGCTATCAAACATAATATAAGATAAGACGCAAAAATAGAAGTGTATGCGCATTTGGTGAGATTCGGGGAATGTACTGACAAGTGACAAGCATATTTCCTTGCGTGTCGTCCTCGATGCTGCTTCCTTAGTTCACACAGTACTTTTCTTAATCTCTTTTGTCGCAAATGTTTGACACATCCAACTACCATGTTGATTTTCTTATCACTTTTTCGTCTGGACTATATATGATATATGTATTATATCATCAGCACAATTTGATTCTTCTTCTTGCAGGGCGCTTCTGTTGCATAGATGGTGGCGGTGAAGCAGCAGGCCTGAGAGAGCGTGCAGGGGAGGAAGGAGTTCCTGGTGGAGGTGCTGATACTGACGGTGCTCAGTCACACTAACTTCGTCAGCCTGGTTGACTTCTGCGCACAGGGGACAAGCGGCTGCTGTTGTACGAGAACATGCCCTTCGGCAGCCTGGAAGTCATCTCTTTGGTAATACTTCTCAAAAATTATTTAGACTTGCTAATAGAGCAGTCGATGTTTAGCTTCCCGAATCTATACATTCTGTTCTTAGATTTATTTTCCCTCAATACCGCGTTTACTACAAGGAAGGACTGGTATTGTTCCCTAGCCAGGGTCGTTGATTATTGTTTATTTTATCATAGCTCGGTGTTTTTCATCTGAAAATAGATTCAAATGGGTACAGAGTAAGGGTCATTAATTTTTTATCTATAATCCTTCATCACCATCATCAAGCTGCTGGAAGGTGGGTAGCAGAGAGGATGTGTCATAATAGGATTCCATCAGATTAGTTGGAAATAAGAATGCCGCTCAACCTAGCATTAAGGTTGGTTGAGCCTGATGCACTAGCACATTGGGTTAGTTGGAAATCAGAATGTACGATTAATTATTAGAGAACTATACATGCAGATTATTCATGTGTGTTTGGTACCATGACTGCATAGGAAACACGTTAATTATGTAAGGGCAGTGATCTGCGCCGGCGCACCGGCCCAAACACTCGGCCAGTCGTCCGCGGGCCATTGGATCTAACCCGCATAGGACCGCAACGACTGTTGGATCACGCACGCTCGTATAAAAAAATGGTTCATGCTGGAATCCATCGCCTTCTTACTCGCTCCCACGAACTCCCCCGTATCTCCTTCCCGCTTGACCCACTCCCTCCACGCATGTCCCGCACGCCCCCGCACCTCCACCCCTGCCGCCGGCTTGCCCCTCACCGTCGTCCCGTAGAAACCCCGCCGTCGCACGCCGCTGTTGTAGCACGCTAATGCAGCACCGCCCTGCCATCGGTTGAAGATTTTTTTCATGTCGTAGCACCTTGTAGCATCTGGTGTTGCTGGTTCTAGCACCTCTGGGAAGCGGTTGTAGTAAAAAAGGTTCCGACATCGAATGCTCTTCCAGCACCGGTGGTCATGTGTAGCGATCCGACCTCAGGCAGTCAAATCTCTGTGTATAAGTGTCATCCCTGGATCGGTAATGCTGACACACATAGTACTTCGAAGGATTTATAACAGAGTTGCAATCACACACTTATTAGATCGAATGTTTCAAAAGAGAACTTATTACAATAAATATGGCTTAAGGCCATCTAAATACGATAACAACAGAAGGTTTGGAAGATAAAGTGAGTCCATCAACTCCAACGGCATAGCTGAGTGCACGACAACGACCTAGCGCACCTTACTCTTCGTCTGAAAAGTCTGCAACATGATGCGTTGCAGCCCGAAACAGGTCAGCACATGGAATATGCTGGCAATGTAACACAGTAGAGTATTGAACAGAATAAATGCTATCACTACATGCATATATGGCTGGTGGAGGCTCTATGGTTATAATGTTTTGCGAAAAGCCAATTTTTCCCTACAACAAAGGAATATATTTTATTTAACTATCATGGTGGTTGAAAACATTGAGAACGGTAAATTCCCATCTCAATCCCAATTAAAAAGTAGTTAACAACCCAACAAATTAATTTAGAGTGATGAGATCAACATGATAATTCAAGAACCAGATACTCAAGATTGTCCATAACCGGGGACACGGCTAATCATGATTAGTTTGTACACTCTGCAGAGGTTTGTGCGCTTTTCCCCACAAGACTCGATCTCCTCCGTTGGATTTCTCGCACTACATGGTTTTTGAGAAACGGATGACCAAGACATAGTCTTTCAGAAGCACTAACTCTTTACTCTGGGTGGACAGTTACACCTACTTTCCCCTACATCTGCTAGCCCACCACTGAAAGAGGTCATGCAACATACTCAACTATGCTAGAGCCCATAATAGCTTGTGGATGCACACGAAAGTTTCTAGCATGAATAATCTTATGATCCCTTTGAGCCTGGGTGGCGAACCAAAAAGGAGAGCACTGGTATATCCCCAGGTGCCCGCAACCAATCCACCCAGATGTGTGTTTAAGTAGCCACCTTAAGTTAACCATTAATTAACAATCTCACATGCGTCATGGATACACTCAAACCCAATCCACGTCTACGAGCATAGCATGGCAAACTAAGCATAACGTAGAAGTAACTTCCCAAGGGTTTGATAAGAAAAGGGCAATAGGTTCTACCTCATCATCTACTTCCCAAACCCACATGTTAAAGGATCCTACTCATGCAATGTTTTAGGATTTGAGCTAATGCATAAAAACTGGGTAATAAGGGGGTATGATCAAAGTGTTACTTGCCTTGCTGATGATCCGCAAAACCTAGAGACTCGTAGTAGCACGCTGTGCACTCCGGGAATTCTATCGCAAACAAACAATAGCATACATAAGCACTCAAGCATAGATGCACAGGTAAAACTTCAAATAAGAAGATCAAATCTGAAAGTTCAACTGAAGAGCTTCGATTTGCAAAAAGAAACAACCAAAACAGAGCTATGGAACTGAAACTATGGTCAAAAGAACTTCGAAATCAAATCTGCTTGAAACCAAATTTTAAATTGTCAAAACCTTTTTCAAGTTGATTAAACAGAAAGAGGGGCTCGAGACGAAGATTTTGGCGTTGGTTTCATTGGATTTGGACAAACGGTTTAGAAACGACGAGGGTTTGAAGATCAGGGGCTAATCTGCGATAAAAGTAATCGCAGATAGGTCCCTGACAGAAAAAGAAAATAAAAGAAAAATCTATCGAACGAACGTCCGCTAACAGAGATGAACGGGCGAATTTGTTCGTTAAAACAAACAAACGTTCGCAAACGAACTAAACCAAGAAAAACCGAATCGGTCTAAAATAAAAAACCGATCTAGGGTTTTGAAGAAAACCGGGCGGCTCTTACCTAAAAGCAAAAAAAATGGCATCAGAAACCGGCGAGATTCCGGCGGGCGAGCGACGTGCGGCAGCGGCTCCGACGCAGCTCGGGCTGCGGGGCGGCAACGGGGCGGGGTGGCGATGTGGGGGTCGAGGACGGCGGCACCTCGGGCTTTAAAGGCCCAGGGGTAGGGGCGTGGCATGCGAGAGGGGGCGGCGCCGGCTGCTCGGGGTCGGACTCCCCAAATCCGTCAAGAGCACGACGACGGGAGGCGGCGACGGGAGATGGGCCAGCTAGGCTTCGGCCCGGCTCGGTCCGAAACATTTTTTTAAAAAACAATTCCACCGAGAAAAATCCTAATAAATATAAAAAATTCTAAAAATGCCAAAAATAATTTTCACCATTTTAATAAAATATTTAGAACAAAGTGTTCATTTTCTTGGCCTAAAATGCAATTTTGAAAAAATGCATATTTTTCTAATTCAAATAAAATAGCAATAAATCCAATAAAATTATTTATTTGATTTTAACATTTTTCCGCCAATATTCCTTTTATTTTGGAGAAGTCATATTATCTCCTCTCATATATTTTGATATTGAAATATTTTGGGAGAGAAAATAATTAAAACCAAATGATTCTTTTTTTCAATATTTGAGAAAATTCAAATATGAAAATAATAAAATTCCCAACTCTCTCCGTAGCTCCTTGAGTTGCTTAGGATTTTTAGGATCCAAACCAAAATGCAAATAAAATATGATACACATATGATACCTATGTATAACATTTCAAATTGAAAATTTGGGATGTTACAAACCTACCCCCTTAAGATGAATCTCGCCTCGAGATTCGGGTTGGCTAGAAAATAGGTCTGGGTGGTCTTTCCATAGATCTTCCTCTTGTTCCCAGGTGGCTTCGTCCTCGGTATGGTGGCTCCACTGAACTTTGCAAAACTTGATAACCTTGCTGCGGGTAACTCGGCTGGCAAACTCGAGAATCTTGATTGGTTTCTCCTTGTAGGTCAAATCACTTTCCAACTGAATTGCTTCCAGGGGCATTGTATCTCTCAGAGGAATATCGGCCATCTCAGCATGGCACTTCTTCAACTGGGAAACGTGAAACACATCATGAACTCCTGACAGTCCTTCAGGTAACTCCAATTTATAGGCCACTTTTCCCATACGTTCCAAAACTCGGTATGGTCCTATAAATCTCAGGGCTAACTTTCCCTTAACTCCAAAATGTTTAACTCCTCGCAGAGGTGACACACGAAGATATGCTCTGTCTCCGATTTCATAGACTATCTCCTTGCGTTTTGAGTCTGCATAACTCTTCTGTCTGGACTGAGCTACCTTCAGTCTATCTCGGATCAATTTAACCTTCTCTTCTGACTCTTTGATCAAATCGGGTCCAAACAACTGACGGTCTCCAACTTCACCCCACATTAACGGTGTTCTGCACCTGCTTCCATACAAAGCTTCGAAAGGTGCCATCTTCAAACTGGCTTGGTAGCTATTGTTGTATGAGAACTTTGCGTAGGGCAAGTTATCATCCCAACTAGATTCATAATCTAGCGCACAAGCTCTCAACATGTCCTATAGAATCTGATTGACTCTCTTGGTCTGTCCATCTGTCTGCGGATGAAAGGCTGTGCTGAACTCTAGCCTGGTTCCCAAAGTCTGGTGCAACTGATGCCAAAACTTTAAAGTGAACTGTGTTCCTCTATTTGATACGATGGTCCTCAGAACTCCATGCAGACATACGATCATGGTCATATATATCTTGGCCAACTTCGCACTTGTATATGTGGTTTTCACTGGGATAAAGTGAGCCACTTTGGTCAAACGATCCACTACTACCCAAATAAAATCATATCCCGATCGGGTCCTGGGTAATCCGGTGATAAAATCCATGCCAAGCTTATCCCACTTCCATTCGGGTATTGGCACGGGCTGCAGTAATCCTGCCGGCTTTTGATGTTCTGCCTTCACTCTGTGACATACATCACATACGGCTACATGCTTGGCAATATCCTTCTTCATACCCGTCCACCAGAAACGCTCCTTCAAATCCAAATACATCTTGGTGTTTCCGGGGTGTATCGAATATGGCGAGTCATGAGCTTCCTGAAGTATCAACTTCCTGATCTCTGCATTATTGGGCACATAAACACGGTCCCCAAACCACAAGGTGTCGTTCTCATCCTCACGAAAACCCTTGGCTTTTACTTTGCTCATCTTCTCCTTTATCTCAACAATTTCCTTATCATCCTTCTGAGCTTCTCGAATCCTTCCCAATAATGTCGACTGAACTTCCAATGCTGCAACAAAACCTCTAGGGACTATCTCCAAATGAAGCTCCCTGAGATCTTCGGCCAACTCCTTTGGTAAACCTCTGCTTACGAGGGTATTGGCATAACTCTTCCGGCTCAAAGCGTCTGCTACGACATTGGCCTTGCCTAGATGATAGTGCAATTTCATATCATAATCTTTTATAAGCTCCAACCATCTCCTTTGCCTGAGATTCAACTCCTTCTGTGTGAAAATGTACTTCAAACTCTTATGATCAGTGTACACATCACAATGATTTCCAATAAGAAAATGTCTCCAGGTTTTGAGTGCATGCACTACAGCTGCTAACTCCAAATCATGCGTGGCATAATTTAACTCATGCGGTCGAAGCTGACGTGAGGCATATGAAACAACTCTTCCGTCTTGCATAAGTACACCTCCAAGTCCTAAGCGAGATGCGTCACAATACACTTGGAAATCCTTGCATATATCTGGCAAAATCAGCACTAGGCTGTAACCAAACGTTTTTTCAACTCCTGGAAACTTGCCTCACATTCATCTATCCATTTGAACTTGGTGTCCTTCTTCAACAACTCTGTCATGGGCTTCGCAATCTTATAGAAATTCTCAATGAATCTCCGGTAGTATCCCGCGAGTCCAAGAAAACTACGGATCTCTCCAACTGAGGTGGGCGCTAGCCAATCAGTGACAGACTGCACCTTGGTAGGATCTACTGCTATACCTTCTCCTTATATAACATGTCCAAGAAATCCAACTTCCTTCAACCAAAACTCACATTTGCTGAACTTGGCATATAATTGATGTTCCCTGAGCTTGTCGAGAACTAAACGCAAATGCTCCTTGTGTTCTTCTTCATTCTTTGAGTACACCAAAATATCATCAATGAACACCACAATAAACTTATCCAAGAACTCCATGAACACCTTATTCATCATACTCATGAAATAGGTAGGGGCATTAGTCAATCCAAATGACATAACCGTATACTCATATAGCCCGTACCTTGTGGTGAAGGTTGTCTTAGGTATATCCTTTTCTCGGATCTTCAAATGGTGATATCCTGATCATAAATCGATCTTGGAGAATACTTTAGCTCCTGGCAACTGGCCGAACAAATCATTGATCATCGGCAGAGGGTACTTGTTCTTAATCGTTACTTCATTCAATGCACGATAATCAACAACCATTCTCAAGGATCCATCCTTCTCAACCAAGAGCACTGGGGCTCCCCATGGTGACGAACTTCGTCGAATGTAACCTTTCTCCAATAACTCCTTAATTTGCTTCTTAATCTCCTCCAGATCATTTTTGGGCATCCAGTATGGTCTCTTCGATATTGGTCCGGTGCCTGGCAATAGTTCTATCAAAAAATCAATGTCTCGATCCGGTGGCATGCTTGGTAACTCTTCTGGAAATACATCTGGATAATCCTTCACTACAGGCACTTCCTCCTGAACAACTCCTGAGAGGGAATTTACTTGGGTTCTCCTTGGCACATGCCTGGATACATACTCGATCCTTTTTCCCTCCGGTGTGGTGAGCATAATTGACTTACTGGCGCAATCGATGTTTCCTCCATACATCGATAGCCAATCCATTCCTAGTATCACATCCAATCCTTGTGACTCCAAAATTATCAAGTCTTAGGGGAAAACATGCCTACCTATGGTTAATGGCATCTGAAAACATCCTTGGCTTGCCATATACTTCGCTCCTGGCGAGCTTACTAACATAGGTGTCCTAAGAACTTTGGTGCGCAAATTATACTTACCCACAAATCCCCTTGAAATGTATGAATGCGATGCACCGGTATAAAAAAGAACGATTGCAGTAAATGACTCAACCAAAAACTTACCTATAACAGCATCGGGCTGCTCTTCAATCTCCTCCACGTTCACGTGGTTCACCTGTCCCCTATTGAAAGGGTTGGGCTTCTTTCCTATGTTTCCATTTCCATTTCCATTCTTGAGTTCATGACACTCATTGGCACAGTGTCCAGTCTTCCCGCACTTGAAACAAGTAATGTGACTTTGATCCTTCTTGGCGGGTGTGGCTGGGTTAGAGCGGTTCTAACTGCTGCCTGCTCCATTCCCATTTCCATTCTTGGGGCCACTGTGGTTATGCGAACCTCCTCCATTTTGGGTATGGCCTCCATGGTTATGGGTATAACCTCCCGAGTTCATGGGAAAACGAGGCTTCTGTTGAGCTCCTGAATTGTACTTCCCTTGTCCATTCTTCCTTTTGCGGCTCTCAATCTGCCGCTGCTTCCCTTCAATCATAAGAGCCTTGTCTACCAACTCCTGGTAGTTGTTAAATATTGCCACCATTAACTGCATACTCATCTTATCATTCAGCCCTTCCATAAACTTCTCTTGCTTCGCGGCATATGTGGCCACATCATCTGGGGCATAATGGGCTAACTTGCTAAACTCATCCACGTACTACCCCGTATTTGTGTTTGATTATTGTATTTTTGCAAAATATTTATTAAATATATCATGCATGTTTGCATGTTGAAGTTAATCTTTTTCTATGACTCGCTGAATGTTGAAGTGGGTCTTTTCTAATGCATGTTGCTTGATGAGGTGACATGCTTGCATGTTGAGAGAAATAGATTAGTGGGGGCTAGCTATTTAGATATAGAAGATAGGACTAAAGTGCCAAGAATCATTGGACTTCTTTCTGGACTCACACCGTTCCTTTATACACAAGTATGATATGTCTTGTCTTTATTCTATAATCAAGTACAATAGTTTCGGATACTTCTTTAAGTCCTTCCTGTTTCTCCCCTTCCTGTCTGAAGAAATCTTTTGTGGTGAAACTGAAGTAGGAAGACGTCATGCTCAGCAAAGTTGAGTGTTGGAGTTGTGTCGAATATAGTGTACGAGGTAGGTTACAGTTGGACTTGTAGTTGTATTGTGTTTAGATAGGATATCGAGTCGTGTCCAAGTAGGACACTTGTATTCTAGGCCTCTCTTATATAGCGGGGGTAGACACATGATGTAACCTATGCCAACATAATAGCACCGGAACGCAGGGGAAGCCGACGGCATGTGCCGGTGTCCAGGGCGACCGGGTGCGGTATTGTAGCGGTGTCATGGGGAGGAGCGCCCATAGTCAGGCCCCGGGGATGTAGCCATATCGGTGAACCTCGTTAATAAATCTCGGTGTCGTACTCGTGTGATTGCTTGGTCTTTGGATGATCAACGGTGTGCCTCGGGTTTATTCTAACAAATGGTATCAGAGCAAGGTTACGAAGAGGTTGTGGAAGTTGATTTAGAGGAAGGATCTAATCTGAGATGCAGCCATCAGCGTGGTTCTCAGCGTGATCGAGAGAAGCAATCTGGAAACGCGTGCAAGCGGTTGCGCCGTCACGGCAGGACAACAGAATCCTGGGCGATTTGGGCAAGGCGTCGTGTGCACAGGTGGTGTGCCGGATCGAATTGTCTCAGCGGCGGCGACGCGTATCGATGTGGACAACTGGCCGTATTCGATTCGAAGCTTGTGAGGCACAAGTGCTGGAAGCCTAGGTCGGGACCGGTTCTCTAGTGAGCAGACGCGTGGACCTGTGGTGGCCCAAGGTCCTTGGCGCGCTACAGGGCAGGTGGCCCATGAGGCAGCGTAGGGCGTGGCCACGCACAGGCGGCTGGCTCAAGGAGCCGTGATGAAGCCAGATGCATGCGTACAGCTAGCAAGCCTGAGATTTGTTTGAGAGAAAAAAAGAGATCTGCATCATGTGGTGTTGACATCACAGGGATAGCAACATAGTTAAAGAAAAATAAGCTTTGGAGGTTATGGAGGCAAAGTTTGGTGCACTCATTGAGACTATCAGGAAAGTAAATGTTTCTTTTGGAAGTGTTGCTAGTTACACACGAGGTTTTACCATGACGATGGCAGATTGGTGATGTGCGTACAAGGCTTGTGGATTCTCGAGCATATCGTACAGTCGAACGAGTTCGGCTGGGTCGGACTAGGCAGTCTGACGGATCGACGCAAGTCGGTTGATACAGAAGACGGTGGTGGGATCAGCGACGAAATAGGTGCGTGATGCTGATGGTGACCGACTTCTGGGGCGTGGAAACACGTGGCACATGCCTGAGTGCTTGTGTGGCTTCGACAAGACTATGGCGCGGGATTGATTCAAGGTGGTGTATACACGGAGCTTGAAGTCGATGAGGCGCAGGGGTGGACTGATCATCTACCATGGAGTCATGTTGAAGGTGGAGCTGGAGTCTGGAGGACTTCACTCGGTGCTGATTGAGGGGCTACGGTGTAAGAGCTCAGAGAGTCGAAGCCTATTCAGCTGAGAAAAAGCGAGTGACATGCAGTTCGGACCGGAGCCCAGTGGTCTGATGGAAGCATGAAACTCGTCATCGGTCGGTGATGATCGGTGGTACTCTGCGGTGGGGGTTGAGTGGTGTGGTTTTGCGACCCTTGAGACTCGACCGGGATAGCGGAGGCTCGGCGCGGGAATAGCGGCAAGGCGTGCGGTATGCACGGGGCATGGAGACGGGCCAGGGCTCTGGTGGTCATACATGTGGTGAGACAACTGTGAATTTGACTCGGGATGACTACAAACAACGGTGAAATTCTTTCAAGTTTCAGACAGACGGTCAAGAAAGGAGCGGTGATATTGAGTCCAGGTAACTCTTATGTGTGACACCCAATATGTGAGTTGTTCATTTTCACGCAGGTCAGTGATCAGTGTGCGATGGCATTGGACTGATACTCTGAAAGTTGGGAGCACAAACTAGAGTAACAAGGAACTTAATTTTGCTCGAGTGTTGACTGTGATCAAGAAAAGAAGGGACTACAAGTTGCAGGTGGAGTCACATGGAGTCTTTGGAGTAGCAGCGGTGCTCATGGGATAAACTCAAGTTCAATGTACATGGAAGTTTGACGCATGGACAAATCTAGGGTGGTGGAGTATATTCGCCAAGGTGGAGTTTGTTGGAGTTGTGTTGAATATAGTGTACGAGGTAGGTTACAGTTGGACTTGTAGTTGTATTGTGTTTAGATAGGATATCGAGTCGTGTCCAAGTAGGACATCTGTATTCTAGGCCTCTCTTATATAGCGGAGGTAGACATACGATGTAACCTATGCCAACATAATAGCACCGGAACGCAGGGAAAGCCGGCGGCATGTGCCGGTGTCCAGGGCGACCGGGTACGGTATTGTAGCGGTGTCATGGGAAGGAGCGCCCATAGTCAGACCCTGGAATGTAGCCATATCGGTGAACCTCGTTAATAAATCTCGGTGTCGTGCTCGCATGATTGCTTGGTCTTCGGATGATCAACGGTGTGCCTCAGGTTTATTCTAACATTGAGATTGACTTTAAGTGTGGCTCAGCAAAGTTGAGATTGACTTTAAGTGTGAGAATGGGAGCCCGCTTAAAAAGTTTTTTATGCTTGAACATTAATTACACAGTTATTCATTTAGGTAGGAATAATTGTACAAGTTATAACCAGTTGCTTTTGTTCGTGCACGCATAATAACCATTTCCGAGCATCAAGTACTTCAAGTTTAGTAATTGCTACTGCCTTCCCATCTAGATGCATGGTCGTTCCTTATTTGTTCCTGTACAAATGATGAAACTTTAGAAAATCATGACGTTTGCATAAATATAGAAACTCATGGTAGAAATCTGTTAGTAGAAGTAAAAATGATATTTTTATTTATTTTTGTTTAATCATTATTTGCTGAGATATTTGTAGCTGGTAATGGTGAAAAAATATTGTATTAAAATACAGAGAGGAGCCTACAGAGAGTAACTCCTCCCATCACTGTATTGGTGAAATATTTATGGATCACACAACATGGAAATTGACGGAGATGGAGATGTCAGGCTCAACACCTGAGGTGGACAAGAAGATGACTGACGAGGGTGGCGGGCTCACATCAACCTCAAAGGTTAAGCGACATCTCTAGCTCACTGCAACCTGTAACACAAGTAACACCTTTATCACGGCTGATGGAGATTTTGGTTCTCGTACTGGAATTTACTTGGGCTAAACTCGGGAACATGATAGTCTGAATTTGGCCATCGTAAATGCTGCAGTTCTATGAGGATCTCCTTGCTTGGAAAATTTGCCTTCTCTGGATCTTGGTTTCTTTAAATTGATGTGCTGAATTCACATTTAGCAGAAAAGTTTATTGTGTGCACAAACTGTTCAGTTGTCCATATGTACAAACATATATTTTGTTTTTCGTTATTTATCTCTATAACTCAGTTTGAGTACTCAACTTGACAATAGTTTTTTTGGAGATGGTACTTGTGAAATATTTTTGAAATTTTTAGTGTGCTTTACAAGCTTCATAATCCATCGATATACATCTAGTTTATCTGCAGGATAGATATTCATTGGGAATTCAATATTCCTCTAGAGAAAACAATTGCTTTTTTTGGCAGATCGGTATATATTTAGTAGTGGAGATTCAGCTAGCACACATGCATTTCCCGTGTACTTCAGAGATTTTTTTATCACTTGGCAGACGCCGTTCTCGAACCACCAGGCACGTGAAAAGGGAAGGAATTTTTGTGATGTGCCCATATGATGGAGATAACATGGAGGATAGTTCGGACAACCACAATCCCCTTGGTTTGGATATATGGGTGTCCGGATTGTCTAGTTGCCCGTTTTATGTCAAAACACGCTCGGACGTACGAGGAAAGAATGAGCTCCGGCCTTAAAAATGACGTTAATTATTTGTCTGATTTGTTTATATGCATTCTAGCCCGTAGCAACGCACGGACATTCTACTAGTCCCTGTAATGCCAGACCTGAAGTTCCTAACTAAAGCATGATCTTTGACCCAATGATGCTCTATTAATTGAGCAACAGTTCGACATGCAACTGCAAGCAGAGGTTTTGAAGCTTTTGCCTTCAAAAAAAAATATATTTGGGGTATTAGGTATGTCATTGTTTTTCCTAATTTGATAACCTGAAAAATGAATAGACATTAGTTTATATTCAACTTACAAAGGGGAATACATAAAAAAACCATCAGTAGCCTTGCTCCACTCCATAGGAGCTTCCTTTAAAGAAGTTTACAGATATACTAGCAAAAGAGTCTGTGCGTTGCAATGAGAGAGAAAACATAACACACGCTCTTAACTCAACAACCATCACTCAAGACCACAATAGATCCATCTCCTTTATTTTCGTGAGGCATCATATTTGTGTTGCCGCTTATCCTCATTCTCACCCTCGCCGGCGATGGCCTCTGTGTTCACACAAAACAACAAAAAACGTGTGTTGAATATGGTTAAACCTAAGGTGTCTCTCTCTCCCTCTCTCTCCCTCTCTCTCTCGCTTTCTCTCACTCTCGCGATGAGAAATCTATTGTTTCTCCTGCGACATTTTTCAGAGGTATGCATGTGTAGTTATCGATGTTTTCTTTTCCGTATATGGTTGTAGTTGGGTGTTTATTTGCAATCCAGATCGCCGCCGGTATAAAAAAACAAATCGTGCGCTATAAATTAAGTTTGCTTCCATAAAATATTTAAAAAATATTTAACAGGTAAAATTAACATCATATTTAGATTCCACACATTTTTCTAATAAAATTTCATATATAATATGTTAAAATCGAAGTTACGGTTTAAAAGATACAGATAATTTAGAAAATCATTTTGTTTGACTCAAATATATTCCAAAATAATATTTAAAAATACTTAACAGGTAAAAATAATCTCATATTCATATTCTACATATTTTTAAAGCATGATCTTTGACCCAATGATGCTCTATTAATTGAGCAACAGTTCGACACGCAACTGCAAGCAGAGTTTTTGAAAGCTTTTGCCTTCAAAAACAAAAATATTTGGGGTATTAGGTATGTCATTGTTTTTCCTAATTTGATAACCTGAAAAATGAATAGACATTAGTTTATATTCAACTTACAAGGGGGAATATATAAAAAACCATCAGTAGCCTTGCTCCATCATAGGAGCTTCCTTTAAAGAATTTTATAGATATGTTTTTTTGCGGGGAATTTTATAGATATGTATGCTGAGTTGCTGACATCTGCATGAGTATAATACATATTAAATAAAATAATGACTATAAAAAATATAAGAATTGTCATATCACTGACACGGTGTAGTATAATTGCTCCTTAGGTATCACCATTATGATCGACAAGTATAATTGCTCCTTTGATATCCTTGTGATAAAGGTAATTTAATCAGTAAGGATTAAGAAAAAAATTGCAGCTTTATCAATAGAAAGGGCCATCTCTCTTATGTATTTTGATGACCGCTCAATACATCTGCACTGCATTATGCCAGAGAGGATTTGTGCAGTGTATATCCGGAATTAGGCCTCCCCAGACGGACCATATTCTTGAGCAACTTATGTCTAAAGTGCCCAGAATCAAACTCAAGATAGACTGCAACTATCTCGCAGGAGAACATTGCAATCTGAAACATATTCACGGAAAAAAATATAAGAATCAAGCATAAAGAGAAAAAAAAAGAGAAAAAAATATTCACATGAATCTCAATGTAAAATCAATGACATATGACTTAGATGTACAATACTTATGGCACATCTAGATATGCTTTAGCAAAACTGAAAATATAATTCAGTTGAATGAAACTCCTCATAAATTACACCGCAGCGATTTACTGATTCACTTCAAAAATAATAATTTATCTAACGAATTCAGCACCACCTAACTTTTGTGGTACACATTGCAGCGACCACAGCAGACGGACCGTGGATGTGCTTAAAGACATTGAAGGGGGCATGACCGCCACTTCTGGAGTTTCCGGTTAACCTGCCAAACACGGTTGCCACTTGGGTTTCCGCTACAAGCATAGCGGTGCTGGGGGTGGACGGAGACAAACGAGCAAAGTAGGGAGATCGAGAGAAGCGATTATGGAAGGCTTTTTTTACCTGTCCAAGAACCATTGGAGATTATCAGCTAAAGAATTTCGGAGATATATCCAAGATCTGCCCGACTCAATTTCATTATGAACGGCACTTGTACAAAATTTTGATCAGGAGGATAATAGCATAACATAATGGTTGGGTGGAAGAAGGAATAGTATATTAATGGGAAGAAAATGAAGATATAAAGGGTACGTACCTAGCAAAGCACCATGCTGATGGATATTCTATCGCCGGAGTGGAAAGGGTGAGTTGAGAGTGGTAGAGGAAGAAGTATATATATACACGTGCCTGAACTGAGGCAGCAGAAGGACGAGAAAACAGAGAGACATCCATTAGTCACCGCTGGCAAGGGGCACACATCATCCGCCATGAATGCCTGAAGAGAAACTGAAAGTTAGAGGGGCAGTTTCACTCGAGGAACAGCCGAACAGCCAGGCATTGCGTGGACGTGCATCGGCGTGTGGTCCGGAGGTCCCGACCAGACCTACCGCACAAAGTTGATCCGCGGTCGTATCGCCTGCGTCTCCTGGGCGTTGGGCGGGGTCGCCTCTTCGTCTGCGTCGTCTCCCCTCCTCTCTGTCAGCGAACGATCCGCTCGTCCTCTCAGTCCACCACATCGATCGATCCCCCCTCGTGATCTCTCTCGAATTAGCGTACTCGGTCGGTAGCTAATTGGGCCGCCCTGCGCCGGATCCCCCTTTATCTCGTAGAGAGTAGTTATTTTGGGCTCGCAGATTAGTTTTTTTATTAGAAAACTCGCCACTTTATTATATAATAGCAATGCTCATAGGTACATGATGTTGGTCATGGGACTCCCAGCCAAACATGCCGCCCTACCCCTAAGTTACAAGCGAACTTGGCGAGATTATGAGCCTCGAAATTATTATTTTCTACGCTAAATAACAAAAACAACTGAATCGAATAAGCTTCTACGAAGCGTTATTTCATATACTATAGCTGAATGCGGACCTCCTGTTCCTTCTTTTATATCTTAAACCACTCCTTTGCAATCTGAGGTGATCATCATGTTTGTCACCTGAAGATCCTCTGCAAGAGCTAGAGCCTCCCTGCACGCAAAAGTTTCCAAGGTTGTGGGGTCAGTTATGCCACGGTAAACATCCGCATATGAGCCCAAATATAATCCTGTGTGGTCTCGACACACCGCTGAGACTGCCCCGCCGCGTCTATGGCGCCCAACAGCTCCATCAACGTTGATTTTAGTGACACCCACCGGTGACACTAGCCAATTCCTTGCCCCTCCTCACGATGCTGCTACTTGTACTTGGCGCTCGTTGGGATTCTCCGGCTGCTGCAGCTCGTTAATATACAAGGTTACAAACGATGAAGTATGCATCGGGGATTGAAAAATTCCTTCGTGGATCGCCTTCCGTCTGGCGTACCATATCACCCATAGAGTGACAACCATCATTGTGAACGACTTTTGATCAAGATCATCGTTCAGCCTAAACAGCTAGTTCTTGGCGCTAGTCTCCCCATTCTCCGCCATTTGTGCCACCAGGCCCGGGTCGGATAGTGCCCAAGTGCAGCGGGCCGACGTGCATGACACCAGGGCGTGACACCATGAATCGGGAGACCCACACAACGGACAAGCGTCGCGTGTTGCCATGTTCCATTTGTTCAAAACGTTCGTAGTTGGGAGAGAGTGGCGGGCTAGGCGCCACAGGAAAACTCTGACCTTTGATGGCACCGTCAGCGACCGAAGTGAGGACCGGTCCCGCTCCTCTCTGTCATTGCTTGAGGACCCGCTCCTGCCTTCAAGCCAGTTTTCCCGAGTGATTTTAGTTTTGATCATAAACTTGTAAGCCGAGCTCATCGTAAAAAGTCTCTTCTTCTCCGGATGCCATGCCCAAAAATCCTCTATATTGCTCGTGCATACATGGATCCACAAAATCGCCTGTGCATCAGTTGACAAGAACAACGCTCGCACTAGGTTTTCATTCCAAGAACCCGTTGCTAGAAGAAGTAGCTCCGAAACAAGCTGTGGTGGGTCTTGGACCAGAGACACAATTGGCCGCAATGATCCCTCCTTGGGTATCCAGTTATGATCCCAAATTCTCGTAGTCCGACCATTGCCAATCCTCCGAATTATGCCCTGTTTTAGGATGTATCGTCCCTCTGGGATAGCTCGCCAGATCTGCGATGGACCTGAGCCCAACCCTGCCATAAGAAATTCCGTATTTGGGAAGTAGGATGTCTTGAGGATCCTTGCGCTCAGTGATGATGGATCATGCATCACCCTCCACGGCTGTCTGGCTAACAGTGCTAGATTAAAGAGTTCAAGGTCTTTGAAACCCAGACCTCCCAAGTACTTCGGCCTCGTCATTACCTCCCATGATACCCAAGCCGGTTTCCGTTGCCCCTCCTTGCAATCCCACCAGAACTTACGGATGATAGAGTTTATATGTTCACATAAACCTCTAGGAAGCTTGAAACATGACATGGAATAAACTGGGATAGCTTGTGCAACCGACTTGATTAGTACCTCCTTGCCCCCAGCAGACAGGCACTTGCCCATCCAACCTTTCACCTTGTCCCACACCTGCTCGCTCAAGTGTTTGAAGGTGCCCTTTTTTGAATGTCCAACATCTGTGGTCATTGAAGGAAATATGCCCTAGAGGCAATAATAAAGTTGTTATTTATATTTCCTTATATCATGATAAATGTTTATTATTCATGCTATAATTGTATTAACCGGAAACTTAATACATGTGCGAATACATAGACAAACAGATTATCACTAGTATGCCTCTACTTGACTAGCTCGTTGAATGAATGATGGTTATGTTTCCTAACCATAGACATGAGTTGTCATTTGATTAACGAGATCACATCATTAGAGAATGATTTGATTGACTTGACCCATCCGTTAGCTTAGCACGATGATCGTTTAGTTTGTTGCTATTGCTTTCTTCATGACTTATACATGTTCCTATGACTGAGATTATGCAACTCCCGAATACTGAAGGAACACTTTGTGTGCTACCAAACGTCACAACGTAACTGGGTGATTATAAAGGTGCTTTAGAGGTGTCTCCGATGGTACTTGTTGAGTTGGCATAGATCAAGATTAAGATTTGTCACTCCGATTGTCGGAGAGGTATCTCTGGGCCCTCTCGGTAATGCACATCACTTTAAGCCTTGCAAGCAATGCAACTAATGAGTTAGTTGCGGGATGATGTATTACGGAATGAGTAAAGAGACTTGCCGATAACGAGATTGAACTAGGTATTGAGATACCGATGATCAAATCTCGGGCAAGTAACATACCGATGACAAGGGAACAACATATGTTGTTATGCGGTTTGACAGATAAAGATCTTCGTAGAATATGTAGGAGCCAGTATGAGCATCCAGGTTCCACTATTGGTTATTGACCAAAGACGAGTCTCGGTCATGTCTACATAGTTCTCGAACCCGTAGGGTCCGCACGCTTAATGTTCGATGACGATCGGTAATTTGAGTTTATGTGTTTTGATGTATCGAAGGTAGTTCGGAGTCCCATATGAGATCGGGGACATGACGAGGAGTCTCGAAATGGTCAAGACGTAAAGATCGATATATTGGATGACTATATTCGGGCATCGGAAAGGTTCCGAGTGATTCGGGTATTTTTTGGAGTACCGGAGAGTTACGGGTATTCGCCGGGGAGTATATGGGCCTTATTGGGCTTTAGGGGAAAGAGAGAGAGGAGGCTGCACGCCCCCAAGGCCTAGTCCGAATTTGACTAGGGAGAGGGGCGGCACCCCCTCCTTCCTTCTCTTCTCTTTTCCCTTTCCTTCTTTCCTACTCCTACTACATGGAAGGGGGGGGGGATCCTACTCCCGATGGGAGTAGGACTCCCCAGGGCGCACCATAGTTGAGGGCCGGCCCTCCCCCTCCTCCACTCCTTTATATACGGGGGAGGGGGGCACCCCATGGACACACAAGATTATCATTGATCTTTTAGCCGTGTGCGGTGCCCCCCTCCACCATAATCCACCTCGGTCATATCGTAGCGGTGCTTAGGTGAAGCCATGCGTCGGTAGCTTCATCAACACCGTCATCTCGCCATCGTGCTGACGAAGCTCTCCCTCAAAGCTCTACTGGATCGTGAGTTGGCGGGACGTCACCAAGTTGAACATGTGCAGATCGCGGAGGTGCCGTACGTTCGGTACTGAGGATCGGTCGATCGTGAAGACGTACAACTACATCAACCGCGTTGTCATAACGCTTCCACTTTTGGTCTACGAGGGTACGTGGACAACACTCTCCCCTCTCGTTGCTATGCATCACCATGATCTTGCGTGTGCATAGGAATTTTTTTGAAATTACTGCGTTCCCCAACAGTGGCATCCGAGCCAGGTTTATGCGTAGATGTCATATGCACGAGTAGAACACAAAGGAGTTGTGGGCGTGGGTATATACATATTGCTTGCCGTCACTAGTTGATTCTTGATTCAGCGGCATTGTTGGATGAAGCGGTCCAGACCGACATTACGCGTACGCTTATGCGGGACTGGTTCTACCGATGTGCTTCGCACACAGGTGGATAGTGGTTGTCTGTTTCTATAGCTTAAGTTGAATCGGATTCAATGAACAAGGTTGTTTCTAAAGATCAAAAAGCAATCACTATACCGCATTGTGGTTTTTGATGCGTAGGTAAGAACGGTTCTTGCTCAGCCCGTAGCAGCCACGTAAAACTTGCAACAACAAAGTAGAGGACGTCTAACTTGTTTTTGCAGGGCATGTTGTGATGTGATATGGTCAAGGCATGATGAGATATAAATTTTTGCATGAGATGATCATGTTTTGTTCAAGTTATTGGCAACTGGCAGAAGCCTTATGGTTGTCGCTTTATTGCATAAGATGCATGCACCATACAATTGCTTTACTTTATCGCTATGCGATAGCAATAGTTGCAAAAGCAAAGGTTGGCGAGACGACCATGTGACGACACATTGATAGAGATCAAGATGATGGAGATCATGGTGTCATGCCGGTGACGATAGAGATCATGACGATAATTTGGAGATGGAGATCAAAGGCGCAAGATGATCATGGCCATATCATGTCACATATTTTGATTGCATGTGATGTTTATCCTTTATGCATCTTATTTTGCTTAGTTCGGCGGTAGCATTATAAGATGATCTCTCACTAAATTTCAAGGTACAAGTGTTCTCCCTGAGTATGCACCGTTGCCAAAGTTCGTCGTGCTGAGACACCACGTGATGATCAGGTGTGATAAGCTCTACGTTCACATACAATGGGTGCAAGCCAGTTTTGCACACGCAGAAATACTCGGGTTAAACTTGACGAGCCTAGCATATGCAGATATGGCCTCAAAACACTGAGACCGAAAGGTCGAGCATGAATCATATAGTAGATATGATCAACATAGTGATGTTCATCATTGAAAACTACTCCATTTCACGTGATGATCGGTCATGGTTTAGTTGATTTGGATCACGTGATCACTTAGATGATTAGAGGGCTGACTATCTAAGTGGGAGTTCTTAAATATGATTAATTGAACTTTAATTTATCATGAACTTAGTCCTGATAGTATTTGCATAACTATGTTGTAGATCAATAGCTCATGATGTAGCTCCCCGTTTATTTTGATATGTTCCTAGAGAAAAACTAAGTTGAAAGATGTTAGTAGCAATGATGCGGATTGGATCCGTGATCTGATTATCCTCATTGCTGCATAGAAGAATTATGTCCTTGATGCGCCGCTAGGTGACAGACTGATTGCAGGAGCAGATGCAGACATTATGACATTTGGCGAGCTCGATATGATGACTACTTGATAGTTTAGTGCACCATGCTTTACGACTTAGAATCGGGGCTTCAAAAACATTTTGAACACCGCAGAGCATATGAGATGTTCCAAGAGTTTAAATTAGTATTTCAGACTCATGCCCATGTCGAAAGGTATGAAACCTTTGACAAGAACTTTGCCTACAAGATGGAGGAGAATAGCACAGCTAGTGAGCATGTGCTCAGAATGTATGAGTACTACAATCACTTGAATCAAGTGGGAGTTAATCTTTCAGATAAGATAGTGATTGACAGAGTTCTCTAGTCACTATCACCAAGTTACTGGAACTTCATGATGAACTATAATATGCAAGGGATAATGAAAACGATTCCCAAGCTCTTCGTGATGCTGAAATCGATGAAGGTAGAAATCAAGAAAAGCATCAAGTGTTGATGGTTGACAAGACCACTAGTTTCAAGAAAAAGGGCAAAGGGAAGAAGGGGAACTTCAAGAAGAACGGCAAGCAAGTTGCTGCTCAAGTGAAGAAGCCCAAGTCTAGACCTAAGCCTGAGACTAAGTGCTTCTACTGCAAAGGGACTAGTCACTGGAGCAGAAATGCCCCAAGTATTTGGCGGATAAGAAGGATGGCAAAGTGAACAAAGGTATATTTGATATACATGTTATTGATGTGTACTTTACTAGTGTTTATAGCAACCCCTCAGTATTTGATACTAGTTTAGCTGCTAAAATTAGTAAATCGAAATGGGAGTTGCAGAATGAACAGAGACTAGTTAAGGGTGAAGTGATGATGTTTGTTGGAAGTGGTTCCAAGATTGATATGATCATCATCGCACACTCCCAATACTTTTGGGATTAGTGTTGAACCTAAATAAATGTTATTTGGTGTTTGTGTTAAGCATGAATATGATTTGATCATGTTTATTGCAATATGGTTATTCACTTAAAGTCAGAGAATAATTGTTGTTCTGTTTACATGAATAAAACTTTCAATGGTCATACACCCAAGGTGAATGGTTTATTGAATCTCGATCATAGTAATACACATATTCATAAGATTGAAGCAAAAGATGCAAAGTTAATAATGATAGTGCAACTTATTTGTGGCACTGCCATTTAGGTCATATTGGTGTAAAGCACATGAAAAAAATCCATGCTGATGGGCTTTTGGAATCACTTGATTATGAATAATTTGATGCTTGGGAACCATGCCTCATGGGCAAGATGACTAAGACTCCGTTCTCCGGAACAATGGAGCGAGCAACAGACTTGTTGGAAATAATACATACTGATGTATGCAGTCCGATGAGTGTTGAGGCTCGCGACAGGTATTGTTATTTTCTGGCCTTCACACATGATTTGAGTAAGATATGGTTATACCTTCTTGATGAAATATAAATCTAAAACATTTGAAAAGTTCTAATAATTTCAGAGTGAAGTGGAAAATCATCATAACAAGAAAATAAAGTTTCTACGATCTGATCATGGAGGAGAATATTTGAGTTACGAGTTTGGTCTTCATTTGAAACAATGCGGAATAGTTTTGCAACTCACGCCACCTGGAACACCACAACGTAATGGTGTGTCCGAACATCATAACCGTACTTTATTAGATATGGTGCAATCTATGATGTCTCTTACCGATTTACCAGTATCGTTTTTGGGTTATGCATTAGAGACAGCTACATTCACGTTAAATAGGGCACCATCTAAATCCGTTGATACGATGCCATATGAACTATGGTTTAGCAAGAAACCTAATCTGTCGTTTCTTAAAGTTTGGGGCTATGATGCTTATGTGAAAAAGTTTCTACCTGATAAGCTGGAACCCAAATCGGAGAAATACGTCTTCATAGGATACCCAAAGGAAACTGTTGGGTACACCTTCTAGCACAGATCCGAAGGCAAGATATTCGTTGCTAAGAATGGATCCTTTCTAGAGAAGAAGTTCCTCTCGAAAGAAGTGAGTGGGAGGAATGTAGAACTTGATAAGGTAATTGTACCTTCTCCCGAATTGGAAAGTAGTTCATCACAGAAATCAGTTCGAGTGATTCCTACACCAATTAGTGAGGAAGCTAATGATGATGATCATGAAACTTCAGATCAAGTTGCCGCCAAACCTCGTAGGACAACCAGAGTATGGTCCGCACCAGAGTGGTACGGTAATCCTCTCTAGAAGTCATGTTACTAGACCATGATGAACCTACAAACTATGAGGAAGCGATGATGAGCCCAGATTCTGCGAAATGGCTTGAGGCCATGAAATCTAAGATGGGATCATGTATGAGAACAAAGTATGGACTTTCATTGACTAGCCCGATGATCGGTATGTCATGGAGAATAAATGGATCTTCAAGAGGAAGACGGACGCTGATAGTAGTGTTACTATCTACAAAGCTCGAATTGTCGCAAAATGTTTTCGACAAGTTTAAGGTGTTGACTACAATGAGATTTTCTCACTCGTATCGATGCTTAAAAGTCTGTCCGAATCATGTTAGCAGTTGCCGCATTTTATAAAATCTGGCAAATGGATGTCAAAAATGCATTCCTTAATGGATTTCTTAAAGAAGAGTTGTATATGATGCAACCAGAAGGTTTTGTCGATCCTAAAGGTGCTAACAAAGTGAGCAAGCTCCAGTGATCCATCTACGGACTGGTGCAAGCATCTCAGAGTTGGAATATTGAAGGAAATATGCCCTAGAGGCAATAATAAAGTTATTACTTATTTCCTTATTTCATGATAAATGTTTATTATTCATGCTAGAATTGTATTAACCGGAAACATAATACATGTGTGAATACATAGACAAACATAGTGTCACTAGTATGCCTCTACTTGACTAGCTCATTGATCAAAGATGGTTAAGTTTCCTAACCATAGACATGAGTTGTTATTTGATCAATGAGATCACATCATTAGGAGAATGATGTGATTGACTTGACCCATTCCGTTAGCTTAGCACTCGATCGTTTGTTTACTGCTATTGCTTTCTTCATGACTTATACATGTTCTTATGACTATGATATTATGCAACTCCCGAATACCGGAGGAACACTTTGTGTGCTACCAAATGTCACAACGTAACTGGGTGATTATAAAGGTTCTCTACAGGTGTCTCCGATGGTACTTGTTGAGTTGGCATAGATCAAGATTAGGATTTGTCACTTCGATCGTCGGAGAGGTATCTCTGGGCCCTCTCGGTAATACACATCACTACAAGCCTTGGAAGCATGATAACTAATGAGTTAGTTACGAGATGATGTATTATAGAACGAGTAAAGAGACTCGCCGGTAACGAGATTGAACTAGGTATTGGGATACCGACAATCAAATCTCGGGCATGTAACATACCGATGACAAAGAGAACAACGTATACTGTTGTGCGGTTTGATCGATAAAGATCTTCGTAGAATATGTAGGAACCAATATGAGCATCCAAGTTCCGTTATTGGTTATTGACCGGAAACGTGTCTCGGTCATGTCTACATAGTTCTCGAACCCGTAGGGTCCGCATGCTTAAAGTTCTGTGATGATCAGTTTTATGAGTTTATATGTTTTGATGTACCGAAGGTAGTTTGGAGTCCTGGATGTGATCACGAACATGATGAGGAGTCTCGAAATGGTTGATACATAAAGATTTATATATTGGAAGCCTATATTTGGATATCGGAAGTGTTCTGGGTGAAATCGGGATTTTACCGGAGTACCGGGGGTTACCGGAACCCCCCCGGGGGTTTAATGGGCCAAGATGGGCCTTAGTGGAAGAGAGGAGGGGCTGCCAGGGCAGGCCGTGCGCCCCCTCTCCCTCTAGTCCGAATTGGACAAGGAGGGGGCACCCCCATTTCCTTCCTCTCTCCCTCCTCCTTCCCCCTTCTCCTACTCCAACTAGGAAAGGAGGGATTCCTACTCCCGGTGGGAGTAGGACTCCTCCTGGCGCGCCTCCTCCTGGCCGGCCGCCTCTCCCCCTTCCTCCTTTATATATCGGGGTAGGGGGCACCTCTAGACACACAAGTTGATCATTGAGATCTCTCCAGCTGTGTGCGGTGCCCCCTCCACCATAATACACCTCGGTCATACTGTAGCGGTGTTTAGGCGAAGCCCTGCTGCGGTAGCTTCATCAACATCGTCACCACGACGTCGTGCTGACGAAACTCTTCCCCGAGCTCTACTGGATCATGAGTTCGCGGGACGTCACCGAGTTGAACGTGTGCTGAACGCAGAGGTGCCATATGTTCGGTACTGAGGATCGGTCGATCATGAAGACGTACGACTACATCAAACGCGTTCTCATAATGCTTCCACTTAACGGTCTACGAGGGTACATGGACGACACTCTCCCCTCTCGTTGCTATGCATCACCATGATCCTGCGTGTGCGTAGGAATTTTTTTGAAATTACTACGTTCCCCAATAGTGGCATCCGAGCCTGGTTTAATGCGTTGATGTTATATGCACGAGTAGAACACAAGTGAGTTGTGGGCGATACAAGTCATACTGCTTACCAACATGTCATACTTTGGTTTGGAGGTATTGTTGGATGAAGCGGCCCGGACAGACATTACGCGTAGGCTTACGCGAGACTGGTTCTACCGACGTGCTTTGCACACAGGTGGCTGGCGGGTGTCAGTTTCTCCAACTTTAGTTGAACCGAGTGTGACTACGCCCGGTCCTTGAGAAGGTTAAAACAACACCAACTTGAAGAACTATCGTTGTGGTTTTGATGCGTAGGTAAGAACGGTTCTTGCTCAGCCCGTAGCAGCCACGTAAAACTTGCAACAACCAAGTAGAGGACGTCTAACTTGTTTTTGCAGGGCATGTTGTGATGTGATATGGTCAAGACATGATGCTATATTTATTGTATGAGATGATCATGTTTTGTAACGGAGTTATCGGCAACTGGCAGGAGCCATATGGTTGTCGCTTTATTGTATGCAATGCAATCTCCTTGTAATTGCAATCACCTGGGTATTTGATACTGGTTCTGTTGCTAATATTTGCAACTCGAAACAGGGACTACGGATTAAGTGAAGACTGGCTAAGGACGAGGTGACGATGCGTGTAGGAAATGGTTCCAAAGTCGATGTGATCGCCGTTGGGACGCTACCTCTACATCTACCTTTGGGATTAGTTTTAGACCTAAATAATTGTTATTTGGTGCCAGCATTAAGCATGAACATTATATATGGATATTGTTTGATACGAGACGGTTATTCATTTAAATCAGAGAATAATGGTTGTTCTATTTATATGAGTAATATCTTTTATGGTGTGCACCCTTAAAGAGTGGTATTTTCTTGTTGAATATCGATAGTAGTGATACACATATTCATAATGTTGAAGCTAAAAGATGTAGAGTTGATAATGATAGTGCAACTTATTTGTGGCACTGTCGTTTGGGTCATATTGGTATAAAACGCATGAAGAGACTCCATACTGATGGACTTTTGGAATCACTTGCTTATGAATCACTTGGTACTTGCGTACCATGCCTTATGGGAAAGATGACTAAAACGCCGTTCTCCGGAACTATGGAGCGAGCAACAAATTTATTGGAAATCATACATACTGATGTATGTGGTTCGATGAATACTGAGGCTCGCGGCGGGTATCGTTATTTTCTCACCTTCACAGATGATTTGAGCACATATGGGTATATCTACTTAATGAAACATAAGTCTTAAACATTTTAAAAGTTCAAAGAATTTTAGAGTGAAGTGGAAAATCATCGTAACAAGAAAATAAAGTTTCTGCGATCTGATCGTGGAGGAGAATATTTGAGTTACGAGTTTGGCCTACATTTGAAACAATGCAAAATAGTTTCACAACTCACGCCACCCGGAACACCACAATGTAATGGTGTGTCCAAACATCGTGATCATACTTTACTAGATATGGTACGATCTATGATGTCTCTTACTGGTTTAACGCTATCATTTTGGGGTTATGCTTTAGAGACGGCTGCATTCACGTTAAATAGGGCACCATCAAAATCCGTTGAGACGGCGCCTTATGAGCTATGGTTTGGCAAGAAACCAAAGTTGTCATTTCTTAAAGTTTGGGGCTGCGATGCTTATGTGAAAAAGCTTCAACCTGATAAGCTCGAACCCAAATCGGAGAAATGTGTCTTCATAGGATACCCAAAGGAAACTATTGGGTACACCTTCTATCATAGATCCGAAGGCAAGATATTCGTTGCTAAGAATGGAGCCTTTCTAGAGAAGGAGTTTCTCTCGAAAGAAGTGAGTGGGAGGAAAGTAGAACCTGATGAGGTAACTGTATCTACTCCCTTATTGGAAAGTAGTTCACCACAGAAACCAGTTCTTGTGACATCTACACCAATTAGTGAGGAAGCTAATGATGATGATCATGAAACTTCAGATCAAGTTACTACCGAACCTCGTAGGTCAACCAGAGCAAGATCCGCACCAGAGTGGTACGGTAATCCAGTTCTGGAGGTCATGTTACTTGACCATGATGAACCTACGAACTATGAGGAAGCAATGATGAGCCCAGATTCCACAAAATGGCTTGAAGCCATGAAATCTGAGATGGGATCCATGTATGAGAACAAAGTGTGGACTTTGGTTGACTTGCCCGTTGATCGGCAAGCCATCGAGAATAAATGGATCTTCAAGAAGAAGACAAACGCTGACGATAATGTTACTATCTACAAAGCTCGACTTGTTGCGAAAGGTTTTCGACAAGTTCAAGGAGTTGACTACGATGAGACCTTCTCACCCGTAGCGATGCTTAAGTCCGTCCGAATCATGTTAGCAATTGCCGCATTTTATGATTATGAAATTTGGCAAATGGATGTAAAGACTGCATTCCTGAATGGATTTCTGGAAGAAGAGTTGTATATGATGCAACCTGAAGGTTTTATCGATCCAAAGGGAGCTAACAAAGTGTTCAAGCTCCAGCAATCATTTATGGACTGGTGCAAGCCTCTCGGAGTTGGAATAAATGTTTTGACAGTGTGATCAAAGCATATGGTTTTATACAGACTTTTGGAGAAGCCTGTATTTACAAGAAAGTGAGTGGGAGCTCTGTAGCATTTCTAATATTATATGTGGATGACATATTGCTGATTGGAAATGATATAGAATTTCTGGATAGTATAAAAGGATACTTGAATAAGAGTTTTTCAATGAAAGACCTCGGTGAAGCTGCCTATATATTGGGCATCAAGATCTATAGAGATAGATCAAGACGCTTAATTGGACTTTCATAAAGCACATACCTTGATAAAGTTTTGAAGAAGTTGAAAATGGATCAAGCTAAGAAAGGGTTCTTGCCTGTGTTACAAGGTGTGAAGTTGAGTAAGACTCAATGTCCGACCACTGCAGAAGATAGAGAGAAAATGAAAAGTGTTCCCTACGCTTCAGCCATAGGCTCTATCATGTATGCAATGCTGTGTACCAGACCTGATGTGTGCCTTGCTATTAGTTTAGCAAGGAGGTACCAAAGTAATCCAGGAGTGGATCACTGGACAGCGGTCAAGAACATCCTGAAGTACCTGAAAAGGACCAAGGATATGTTTCTCGTTTATGGAGGTGACAAAGAGCTCATCGTAAATGGTTACGTTGATGCAAGCTTTGACACAGATCCGGACGATTCTAAATCGCAAACCGGATACGTGTTTATATTAAATGGTGGAGCTGGCAGTTGGAGCAGTTCTAAACAGAGCGTCGTGGCGGGATCTACATGTGAAGCGGAGTACATTGCTGCTTCGGAAGCAGCAAATGAAGGAGTCTGGATGAAGGAGTTCATATCCGATCTAGGTGTCATACCTAGTGCATCGGGTCCAATGAAAATCTTTTGTGACAATACTGGTGCAATTGCCTTGGCAAAGGAATCCAGATTTCACAAGAGAACCAAGCACATCAAGAGACGCTTCAACTCCATCCGGGATCAAGTCCAGGTGGGAGACATAGAGATTTGCAAGATACATATGGATCTGAATGTTGCAGACCCATTGACTAAGCCTCTTCCATGAGCAAAACATGATCAACACCAAGGCTCCATGGGTGTTAAAATCATTACTGTGTAATCTAGATTATTGACTCCAGTGCAAGTGGGAGAGAGAAGGAAATATGCCCTAGAGGCAATAATAAAGTTATTATTTATTACCTTATTTCATGATAAATGTTTATTATTCATGCTAGAATTGTATTAACCGGAAACATAATACATGTGTGAATACATAGACAAACATAGTCTCACTAGTATGCCTCTACTTGACTAGCTCATTGATCATAGATGGTTAAGTTTCCTAACCATAGACATGAGTTGTTATTTGATCAATGAGATCACATCATTAGGAGAATGATGTGATTGACTTGACCCATTCCGTTAGCTTAGCACTCGATCATTTGTTTACTGCTATCGCTTTCTTCATGACTTATACATGTTCTTATGACTATGAGATTATGCAACTCCCGA
Source organism: Triticum aestivum (assembly GCF_018294505.1). Taxonomy (NCBI): domain Eukaryota; kingdom Viridiplantae; phylum Streptophyta; class Magnoliopsida; order Poales; family Poaceae; genus Triticum; species Triticum aestivum. Next base: position 236,015,053 of record NC_057809.1, read on the forward strand.
ATACTGGAGGAACACTTTGTGTGCTACCAAACGTCACAATGTAATTGGGTGATTATAAAGGTGCTCTACAGGTGTCTCTGATGGTACTTTTTGAGTTGGCATAGATCAAGATTAGGATTTGTCACTCCGATCGTCGGAGAGGTATCTCTGGCCCTCTCGGTAATACACATCACTATAAGCCTTGCAAGCATGATAACTAATGAGTTAGTTACGTGATGATGTATTACAGAACGAGTAAAGAGACTCACTGGTAACGATATTGAGCTAAGTATTGGGATACCGATGATCAAATCTCGGGCAAGTAACATACCGATGACAAAGAGAACACCGTATAGTGTTGTGCGGTTTGACCGATGTGACACCCCGTGACCGATGTGCCAGGTGTCGTCCAGTTATTCGCTGCTGTTGCCTTGTCTTTGCTTGCATGTTGCACCTTATCATGTCATCATGTGCATTGCATCATCATGTTTTCAAAACTTGTATCCGTCCCGGTCTCCTCGTTCCGTCCGTTGTCCGTTCCGAGCCCAGACACACTTGCATGCGCCCGCGACATGTCCGAAATATTATTTTATAAGTGGCCGGAAAATGTTCTCGGAATGGGTTGAAAGTTGGCATGCGGTGTTGTTTTGTTGTTAGTAGACCGCCTGCCAAGTTTCATCGCATTCGGAGTCCGTTTGACGCCCCAACGGATAAATATAGCGGCAATAGTAGCCGGTCTAACGTCGGACGTTTTCGGTCTCCGGAAACAGTCGTCGGGTCTCTCTCTTCTCTTCTCTCAGCCCAAGGCTTTTTGCACGGCCCACTACCTAACCGCCAGGACCTACCTATCCTCTCTCGTCAGTCCGCGGACCTCCTCGCACGCGCGTCCGAAAGTTGTCCCGGACCCGACCCGGGCAGTCGTCACCATGGGTCCGGATCATCCCCAAACATCTACAAAACGTCTCCGTTTTGTTAATTGGACTTCCTAATATATTTTTCTCGACCGTCCGATTTCGATCAGAGGATCCAAGCTCCCTCTTTTCCTTATATTAATAGACCACCACCTACCAAATCTAGCCTAACCCTAAAAACTAGGAGAGCTGTCCCATCCTCCACTCATCGCCACCGCCACTTCGAATCCTCTCGGGATCCCCTCACTCAAACTCCCTCGATCCCATCGCCCAGCCAATCCATGGAGCGCCTCCTCCTCCCTGTTCGATCCAGAGGAGTGGAGCTCCTCCATGCCCGTCCTCGCAGTCTCCCCGCGCCTCACCACCTCGCGCGTCCGTCTCCTCTTGATGATCTGCCTTGTCCCGGAGCAATCTCGCTGGCGCTCCTCGTTGTTCCCGTGCTCGCAGCAGCGCAGCAGGCGCCCGAGCCTGTGCTCATCCAGGAGCCCGAGCCTTCTCCTCCAGACGCCTTCCTCCTCCTCCTGTGCGCCTCAACAGGCCAGCCACGACGCCGCCCCGAGCCGCTTCCACGCCATCCTTCGTCGCGCCGACCAGCAGCAGGGAACCAGGCCAGCCCCGCACCGCCCATCTCTCCTTCCTCCTCCCCGCGGCTCTCTCATTTCTCTAATCCTATGTCAATTTGTTCCTCAGCCACCGCCATGGAGGCCAAGCTCCAAGTTCCTGTTCGCCCGCATCCGGCCATGCATCCGGCGAGGACCGGCCATCCCACGACCCAGATCCGCAGCGCGCCCGGTTCCATGCCCTCCATCCTTCGCCGCCGCGCCGGAGATCCCTGACGCCGCTGCTCTACTTTGCTTCTTCTAGAGCAGAGGAGGCCAGCGCCCGTGAACCTCTGCCTCATCCGCTCGTCCTGCGCGTTGACCTCCAGCATAGACCGCGCGAAGCCCATCTCCAGTTGCCGTCTCCTACGCGCGTGGGCCAGAAGTAGGCCGGCCCAGCGCGCACCCTGCCGCCTCTCTCGCCATCGACCTGGGCCTCAGCCCTTGGTGATCCAACACTCGATTCCCCTTGTGCACTCTTGGGCTAGCCTGTTTCGGCCCATTCTTGTTTTTTTCCCTGTCCAGCGATTTTAGTAATTATCTTGAGACTCCAGTTTTTCAGAAAACCCCTTGTACATCATGCATTTTATAACTCTCCAACCGTGCATCGGATTAAAACAAACTTAATATGAAACTTGCTTAGAATTTTGTCTAGTTTAATATTATTCAACTTTCACCCATGTTTAAAATGTTTAAAATGTTGTTTGATTAAATTTGCTCCTATGCCATGTTAAAATGCTTTTATTCATAACTAAATAACCGTAACTCGGAATTAAACAATCTTTATATGTAAATGGGTTAGAAAAATGCCTAGTTTAACATGGTGTACGTGCTTTGCATGTTTAATAACTCTAAAATTTTGTTTAGGGTAGAACAGTACCAAACCTAATATATGCATATGGGGATTTACCGGAATTGTTGTTCGTTGCTTCCGGCCTCATTTAACCTTGACTAGATAGGTAGTTTTACTTTGCTTCACCCTCTTGCCATGTTTAACAACATTTAATATTGTTGGGTACATAAACGAGATCGAACTAAATAACTTGTCATGGTGTTTCGTCAATATGCAACTTGTTGCATATTGAGCTCCACTTAATTTGTAGGATTGTTTGTGCATATTGCCATGCCATGCTTCATTAAACCAGACATGCATCATACTTGGTTGTGCATCATGCCATGTTTATGTGGTGGATGTTTTACTATGTTGTTTGCTTCTTTCCGGTGTTGCTTCTTCGGGTTGGTTCCGATAACGTCGTGTGTGTGAGGATCCGCTCGACTACGTCCGTTTATCTTCTTCATGGATTCGTTCTTCTTCCTTGCGGGATTTCAGGCAAGATGACCATACCCTCGAAATCACTTCTATCTTTGCTTGCTAGATGCTCGCTCTTTTGCTATGCCTATGTTGCGATACCTACCACTTGCTTATCATGCCACCCATATTGTTGAACCAAGCCTCTAACCCACCTTGTCCTAGCAAACCGTTGTTTGGCTATGTTACCGCTTTGCTCAGCCCCTCTTATAGCGTTGTTAGTTGCAGGTGAAGATTGAAGTTTGTTCCTTGTTGGAACATGGCTAAGTTGTTCCATGTTGGAACATGGATATTTTGTTGGGATATCACAATATCTCTTATTTAATTAATGCATCTATATACTTGGTAAAGGGTGGAAGGCTCAGCCTTATGCCTGGTGTTTTTTTCCACTCTTGCCGCCCTAGTTTCCGTCATATCGGCGTTATGTTCCCGGATTTTGCATTCCTTACGTGGTTGGGTTATAATGGGAACCCCTTGACAGTTCGCTTTGAATAAAACTCCTCCAGCAAGGCCCAACCTTGGTTTTACCATTCGCCACCTAGCCTTTTTCCCTTGGGAGTCGCGCATCCCGAGGGTCATCTTTATTTTAACCCCCCGGGCCAGTGCTTGTCTAAGTGTTGGTCCAAACTAGAGCCACTTGCGGTGCCACCTCGGGGAAACTTGAGGGCTGGTTTTAGCTGTACGTAGTGTTCATCCGGTGTTGCCCTGAGAACGAGATATGTGCAGCTCCTATCAGGATGTCGGCGCATCGGGCGGTCTTGCTGGACTTGTTTTACCATTGTCGAGGATGTCTTGTAACCGAGATTCCGAGTCTGATCGGGTCTTCCCGCTAGAAGGAATATCCTTCGTTGACCGTGAGAGCTTGTGATGGGCTAAGTTGGGACACCCCTGTAGGGATTTGAACTTTCGAAAGGCATGCCCGCGGTTATGGGCAGATGGGAATTTGTTAATGTCCGGTTGTAGAAAACCTGAAGTTGACCTTAATTAAAATGCACCAACCGCGTGTGTTACCGTGATGGTCTCTTCTCGGCGGGGTCCGGGAAGCGAACACGGTGTTGGAGTTATGCTTGACGTAGGTTGTTCTAGGATCACTTCTTGATCATAGTTTCTCGACCGTGCTTTGCCTTCTCTTCTCTCTCTCATTTGCGTATATGTTAGCCACCAAATATGCTAGTCGCTTGCTGCAGCTCCACCTCATACCTTTTACCTTACCCATAAGCTTAAATAGTCTTGATCGCGAGGGTGTGAGATTGCTGAGCCCCCGTGACTTACAGATACTTCCAAAACCAGCTTGCAGGCGCCGAGGTTACCGTGCAGATGACGCAACCAAGCTCAAGGAGGAGCTCGATGAAGATCTTGTCCTTTGACTTGTTTCATTTCTAGTTGATCAGTAGTGGAGCCCAATTGGGGTCGATCGGGGGACCTTGTCGCATTTGGGGTTGCTCTTTATTTTGGTTCCGTAGTCGGACCTTGATTGTATTTGGATGTTGTAATGCTTTATTCATGTAATTGTGCGAAGTGGCGATTGTAAGCTAACTATGTATCTCTTTTCCCTTATGTATTACATGGGTTGTGTGAAGATTACCTTACTTGCGACATTGCTTTCAATGCGGTTATGCCTCTAAGTCGTGCTTCGACACGTAGGAGATATAGCCGCATCGAGGGCGTTACAACCGATAAAGATCTTCGTAGAATATGTAGAAACCAATATGAGCATCCAGGTTCCGCTATTGGTTATTGACCGGAAACGTGTCTCGGTCATGTCTACATAGTTCTCGAACCCGTAGGGTCCGCACGCTTAAAGTTCTGTGACGATCGGTTTTATGAGTTTATATGTTTTGATGTACCGAAGGTAGTTCGGAGTCCCGGATGTGATCATGGACATGACGAGGAGTCTCGAAATGGCCGAGACATAAAGATTTATATATTGGAAGCCTATATTTGGATATCGGAAGTGTTCCGGGTGAAATCGGGATTTTACCGGAGTACCGGGGGTTACCGGAACCCCCCCGGGGGTTTAATGGGCCAAGATGGGCCTTAGTGGAAGAGAGGGGGGGCAGCCAGGGCAGGCCACACGCCTCCTCTCCCTATAGTCCGAATTGGACAAGGAGGAGGGGGGGGGCGCCCCCCTTTCCTTCCCCTCTCCCTCCTCCTCCCCCCTTCTCCAACTAGGAAAGGAGGGAGTCCTACTCCCGGTGGGAGTAGGACTCCTCTTGGCGCGCCTCCTTCTGGCCGCCCGCCTCCCCCTTGCTCCTTCATATACGGGGGCAGGGGGCACCTCTAGACACACAAGTTGATCATTGAGATCTCTCCAGCCATGTGCGGTGCCCCCCTCCACCATAATCCACCTCGGTCATACTGTAGCGGTATTTAGGTGAAGCCCTGCTGCAGTAGCTTCATCAACATCATCACCACGCCGTCGTGCTGATGAAACTCTTCCCCGATCTCAACTGGATCATGAGTATGCGGGACGTCACCAAGCTAAACGTGTGCTGAACGCGAAGGTGCCATATGCTCGGTACTGAGGATCGGTCGATCATGAAGACGTATGACTACATCAACCGCATTGTCATAACACTTCCGCTTAACGGTCTACGAGGGTACGTGGACGACACTCTCCCCTCTCGGGTCTATGCATCACCATGATCCTACGTGTGCGTAGGATTTTTTTTGAAATTACTACGTTCCCCAACAAATATATGCTTTGATAAAGTGATCAAAGCATATGGTTTTATACTGACTTGCGATGAAGTCTGTATTTACAAGAAAGTGAGTGGGAGCACTAGAACATTTCTGATAAGTATATGTGAATGACATATTGTTGATCATAAATAATGTAGAATTTTATGGAAAGCATAAAGGAGTGTTTGAAAAGAGTTTTTCAAAGAAAGACCTCGATGAAGCTATTTACATATTGAGCATCAAGATCTATAGAGATAGATCAAGATGCTTGATATATTTTCAATGAGTACATACCTTGACAAGATTTTGAAGTAGTTCAAAATGGAAAAGTCAAAGAAGGAGTTCTTGCCTGTGTTGTAAGGTGTGAAGTTGAGTGAAGACTCAAAACCCGACCACGGCAGAAAATAGACAGAGAATGAAAAGTCATTCCCTATGCCTCAGTAATTGGTTCTATAAAGTCATTCCCTATGCCTCAGTCATTGGTTCTATAAAGAATGAAAATAGAAAGAGATACCGACGATCGAATCTTGGGCAAGTAACATACAGATGAAAAAGGGAACAACATATGTTGTTATGCGGTTTGGCCGATAAAGATCTTCGTAGAATATGTAGGAGCCAACATGAGCATCCAGGTTCCGCTATTGGTTATTGACCGGAGACGAGTCTCGGTCATGTCTATGTTGGGGAACGTAGTAATTTCAAAAAAAATCCTACACACACACGAGATCATGGTGATGCATAGCAATGAGAGGGGAGAGTATCGTCCACGTGCCCTCGTAGACCGAAAGCGGAAGCGTTAGCACAAGGCGGTTGATGTAGTCGTACGTCTTCACGATCTGACCAATCCAAGTACCGAACGTACGACACCTCCGAGTTCAACACACGTTCAGCTTGATGACATCCCGCGAACTCCGATCCAGCAGACCTTCACGGGAGAGTTCTGTTAGCACGACGGCGTGGTGACGGTGATGATGTTGCTACCGACGCAGGGCTTCGCCTAAGCACCGCTATGATATGACCGAGTGGAATATGGTGAAGGGGGGCACCGCACACGGCTCGAATAGATCAGTAGATCAACTTGTGTGTCTAGAGGTGCCCCCCTTGCCCCCATATATAAAGGAGCAAGGGGGGAGAGGCAGCCGGCCAGGGAGGGCGCGCCAAGGGGGGAGTCCTACTTCCACCGGGAGTAGGACTCCTCCTTTCCTAGTAGGAATAGGAGAAGGGGGGAAGGAGGAGGTGGAGAGAAGGAAGGAGAGGGGGGCCGCCGCCCCCTTCCCTTATCCAATCCGGACTGGGGCAAGGGGGGCCGCATGCCACCTCTTGGCTGCCCTCTCTCTTCTCCACTAAGGCCCAATAGGCGCATTACTTCCCCGGTGGGGGGGGGGGGTAACCCCCGGTACTCCGGTAAAATCCTGATTTCACCCGAAACACTTCCGCTATCCAAATATAGGCTTCCAATATATCAATCTTTATGTCTCGACCATTTCGAGACTCCTCGTCATGTCCGTGATCATATCCGGGACTCCGAACTACCTTCGGTACATCAAAACACAAAAGTCATAATACCGATCGTCATCTAACTTTAAGCGTGCGGACCCTACAGGTTCGAGAACTATGTAGACATGACCGAGACATGTCTCTGGTCAATAACCAATAGCGGAACATGTAAGCTCATATTGGCTCCTACATATTCTATGAAGATCTTTATCGGTCAAGCCGCATAACAACATACGTTGTTCCCTTTGTCATCGGTATGTTACTTGCCCGAGATTCGATCGTCGGTATCTCAATACCTAGTTCAATCTCGTTACTGGCAAGTCTCTTTACTCATTCCGTAATACATCATCCCGCAACTAACTCATTAGTTACAATGCTAGCAAGGCTTATAGTGATGTGCATTACTCAGTGGGCCCAGAGATACCTCTCCGACAATCGGAGTGACAAATCCTAATCTCGAAATACGCCAACCCAACAAGTACCTTTGGAGACACCTGTAGAGCACCTTTATAATCAACCAGTTACGTTGTGACGTTTGGTAGCACACAAAGTGTTCCTCCAGTAAACGGGAGTTGCATAATCTCATAGTCATAGGAACATGTATAAGTCATGAAGAAAGCAATAGCAGAATACTAAACGATCAAGTGCTAAGCTAACGGAATGGGTCAAGTCAATCACATCATTCTCCTAATGATGTGATCCCATTAATCAAATGAAAACTCATGTCTATGGCTAGGAAACATAACCATCTTTGATCAACGAGCTAGTCAAGTAGAGGCATACTAGTGACACTCTGTTTGTCTATGTATTCACACAAGTATTATGTTTCCGGTTAATACAATTCTAGCATGCATAATAAACATTTATCATGATATGAGGAAATAAATAATAACTTTATTATTGCCTCTAGGGCATATTTCCTTCAGTTTCCCACTTGCACTAGAGTCAATAATCTAGATTACACAATAATGATTCTCACACCCATGGAGCCTTGGTGTTGATCATGTTTTGCTCGTGGAAGAGGCTTGGTCAACGGGTCTACAACATTCAGATCCGTATGTATCTTGCAAATCTCTATGTCTCCCACCTGGACTTGATCCCGGATGGAGTTGAAGTGTCTCTTGATGTGCTTGGTTCTCTTGTGAAATCTGGATTCCTTTGCCAAGGCAATTGCACCAGTATTGTCACAAAAGATTTTCATTGGATCCGATGCACTAGGTATGACACCTAGATCGGATATGAACTCCTTCATCTAGACTCCTCCATTTGCTGCTTCCGAAGCAGCTATGTACTCCGCTTCACATGTAGATCCCGCCACAACGTTTTGTTTAGACTGCTCCAACTGACAGATCCATCGTTTAATATAAACACATATCCGGTTTGCGATTTTGAATCGTCCGGATCAGTGTCAAAGCTTGCATCAACGTAACCATTTACGATGAGCTCTTTGTCACCTCCAGAAACGAGAAAAAAACATATCCTTAGTCCTTTTCAGGTATTTCAGGATGTTCTTGACCACTGTCTAGTGATCCACTCCTGGATTACTTTGGTACCTCCTTGCTAGACTGATAGCAAGGCACACATCAGGTCTGGTATACAACATCGCATACATGATAGAGCCTATGGCTAAAGCATAGGGAACACCTTTCATTTTCTCTCTATCTTCTGCAGTGGTCGGGCATTGAGTCTTACTCAATTTCACACCTTGTAACACATGCAAGAATCCTTTCTTTGCCTAATCCATTTTGAACTTCTTCAAAACTTTGTCAAGGTATGTGCTTTGTGAAAGTCCAATCAAGCGTCTTGATCTATCTCTATAGATCTTGATGCCCAATATGTAAGCAGCTTCACCGAGGTCTTTCATTGAAAAAAAATCTTATTCAAGTATCCTTTTATGCTACCCAGAAATTCTATATCATTTCCAATCAAGAATATGTCATCCACATATAATATTAGAAATGCTACAAAGCTCCCACTCACTTTGTTGTAAATATAGGCTTCTCCAAAAGTCTGTATAAAACCATATGCTTTGATCACACTATCAAAACGTTTATTCCAACTCCGAGAGGCTTGCACCAGTCCATAAATGGATCACTGGAGCTTGCACACTTTGTTAGCTCCCTTTGGATCGACAAAACCTTCAGGTTGCATCATATACAACTCTTCTTCCAGAAATCCATTCAGGAATGCAGTCTTTACATCCATTTGCCGAATTTCATAATCATAAAATGCAGAAATTGCTAACATGATTCAGACAGACTTATGCATCGCTGTGGGTGAGAAGGTCTCATCGTAGTCAACTCCTTGAACTTGTCGAAAACCTTTTGCAACAAGTCGAGCTTTGTAGACAGTAATATTACCATCAGCATCTGTCTTCTTCTTGAAAATCCATTTATTTTCGATGGCTTGCCGATCATCGGGCAAGTCAACTAAAGTCCACACTTTGTTCTCATACATGGATCCTATCTCAGATTTCTTGGCCTCAAGCCATTTTGCGGAATCTGGGCTCATCATCGCTTCCTCATAGTTTGTAGGTTCATCATGGTCTAGTAACATGACCTCCCGAATAGGATTACCGTACCACTCTGGTGCGGATCTTACTCTGGTTGACCTACGAGGTTCGGTAGTAACTTGATCTGAAACTTCATGATCATCATCATTAGTTTCCTCACTAATTGGTGTAGGTCTCACAGGAACCGGTTTCTGTGATGAAATACTTTCCAATAAGGGAGCAGGTACAGTTACCTCATCAAGTTCTACTTTCCTCCCACTCACTTCTTTCGAGATAAACTCCTTCTCTAGAAAGGATCCAAATTTAGCAACAATAGTCTTGCCTTCAGATCTATGATAGAAGGTGTACCCAACAGTTTCCTTTGGGTATCCTATGAAGACACATTTCTCCAATTTGGGTTTGAGCTTATCAGGTTGAAGATTTTTCACATAAGCGTCGCAGCCCCAAACTTTAAGAAACGACAACTTTGGTTTCTTGCCAAACCATAGTTCATAAGGCGTTGTCTCAACGGATTTCGATGGTGCCCTATTTAACATGAATGCAGTAGTCTCTAAAGCATATCCCCAAAATGATAGCGGTAAATAGGTAAGAGACATCATAGATCGCACCATATCTAGTAAAGTACGATTACGACGTTCGAACACACCATTACGCTGTGGTGTTCCGGGTGGCGTGAGTTGCGAAACTATTCTGCATTGTTTCAAATGTAGACCAAACTCGTAACTCAAATATTCTCCTCCATGATCAGATCGTAGAAACTTTATTTTCTTGTTATGATGATTTTCCACTTCACTCTGAAATTCTTTGAACTTTTCAAATGTTTCAGACTTATGTTTCATTAAGTAGATATACCCATATCTGCTGAAATCATCTGTGAAGGTGAGAAAATAACGATACCCGCCGCGAGCCTCAACATTCATCGGACCACATACATCAGTATGTATGATCTCCAACAAATCTGTTGCTCTCTCCATTGTACCGGAGAACAGCATTTTAGTCATCTTCCCATGAGGCATGGCTCGCAAGTACCAAGTGATTCATAATCAAGTGATTCCAAAAGTCCATCAGTATGGAGTTTCTGCATGCGTTTTATACCAATATGATCTAAACGGCAGTGCCACAAATAAGTTGCACTATCATTATCAACTCTGCATCTTTTGGCTTCAATATTATGAATATGTGTATCACTACTATCGAGATTTAACAAAAATAGACCACTCTTCAAGGGTGCATGACCATAAAAGATATTACTCATATAAATAGAACAACCATTATTCTCTAATTTAAACTAATAACCGTCTCGCATCAAACAAGATCCAGATATTAATGTTCATGCTCAATGCTGGCACCAAATAACAATTATTTAGGTCTAAAACTAATCCCGAGGGTGATGTAGAGGTAGCGTGTTGACTGCGATCACTTCGACTTTGGAACCATTTCCCACGTGCATCGTCACCTCGTCCTTAGCCAATCTTCGCTTGATCCGTAGTCCCTGTTTCAAGTTGCAAATATTAGCAACAGAACCAGTATCATATACCTAGGTACTACTGCGAGCATTAGTAAGGTACACATCAACAACATGTATATCACATATACCTTTGTTCACCTTGCCATCCTTCTTATCCGCCAAATACTTGGGACAGTTCTGCTTTGAGTGACCAGACTGCTTGTAGTAGAAGCACTCAGTCTCAGGTTTAGGTCCAGACTTGGGTTTCTTCTCTTGAGCAACAACTTGTTTGTTGTTCTTTTTGAAGTTCCCCTTCTTCTTCCCTTTGCCCTTTTTCTTGAAACTGGTGGTCTTGTTGACCATCAACACTTGATGCTCCTTCTTGATTTCTCCCTCCGCAGCCTTTAGCATTGCGAAGAGCTCGGGAATTGTATTATTCATACCTTGCATATTATAGTTCATCATGAAGTTTTTGTAGCTTGGTGGCAGTGATTGAAGAATTATGTTAGTGACACTATCATCCGGAAGATTAACTCCCAGTTGAATTAAGTGATCGTTATACCCAGACATTTTGAGTATATGTTCACTGACAGAACTATTCTCCTCCATCTTGCAGCTGTAGAACTTATTGGAGACTTCATATCTCTCAATCCGGGCATTTGCTTGAAATATTAACTTCAACTCCTGGAACATCTCATATGCTCCATGACGTTCAAAACGTCGTTGAAGTCCCGGTTCTAAGCCGTAAAGCATGGCACACTGAACAATCGAGTAGTCATCAGCTTTGCTCTGCCAAACGTTCATAACATCTGGTGTTGCTCCTGCAGCAGGTCTAGCACCTAGCGGTGCTTCCAGGACGTAATTCTTCTGTGCAGCAATGAGGATAATCCTCAAGTTACGGACCCAGTCCGTGTAATTGCTACCATCATCTTTCAACTTTGCTTTCTCAAGGAATGCATTAAAATTCAACGGAACAAAAGCACGGGTCATCTATCTACAACAACATAGACAAGCAATATACTATCAGGTACTAAGTTCATGATAAATTTAAGTTCAATTAATTATATTACTTAAGAACTCCCACTTAGATAGACATCCCTCTAATCATCTAAGTGATCACGTGATCCAAATCAACTAAACCATGTCCGATCATCACATGAGATGGAGTAGTTTCAATGGTGAACATTATTATGTTGATCATATCTACTATATGATTCACGCTCGACCTTTCGGTCTTAGTGTTCTGAGGCCATATCTGCATATGCTAGGCTCGTCAAGTTTAACCCGAGTATTCCGCGTGTGCAACTGTTTTGCACCCGTTGTATGTGAACGTAGAGCTTATCACACCCGATCATCACGTGGTGTCTCAGCACGAAGAACTTTTGCAACGGTGCATACTCAGGGAGAACACTTATACCTTAAAATTTTGTGAGAGATCATCTTATAATGCTACCGTTGATCTAAGAAAAATAAGATGCATAAAAAATAAACATCACATGCAATCAATGTAAGTGATATGATATGGCCATCATCATCTTGTGCTTGTGATCTCCATCTCCGAAGCACCGTCATGATCACCATTGTCACGGACGTGACACCTTGATCTCCATCGTAGCATCGTTGTCGTCTCGCCAACTATTGCTTCTACGACCATCACTACCGCTTAGTGATAAAGTAAAGCAATTACAGGGCGATTGCATTGCATACAATAAAGCAACAACCATATGGCTCCTACCAGTTGCCGATAACTCGGTTACAAAACATGATCATCTCATACAATAAATTATAGCATCATGCCTTGACCATATCACATCACAACATGCCCTGCAAAAACAAGTTAGACGTCCTCTACTTTGTTGTTGCAAGTTTTACGTGGCTGCTATGGGCTGTGTAAGAATAGTTCTTACCTACGCATCAAAAACCACAACGATAGTTCGTCAAGTTAGTGTTGTTTTAAACTTCTCAAGGACCGGGTGTAGCCACACTTTGTTCAACTAAAGTTGGAGAAACTGACACCCGCCAGCCACCTATGTGCAAAGCACGTCGGTAGAACCAGTCTCGCCTAAGCGTACGCGTAATGTCGGTCTGGGCCGCTTCATCCAACAATACCGCCGAACCAAAGTATGACATGCTGGTAAGCAGCATGACTTGTATCGCCCACAACTCACTTGTGTTCTACTCGTGCATATAACATCTACGCATAAAACCAGGCTTGGATGCCACTGTTGGGGAACATAGTAATTTCAAAAAAATTCCCACGCACACACAGGATCATGGTGATGCATAGCAACAAGAGGGGAGAGTATCGTACATGTACCCTCGTAGACCAAAAGCAGAAGCGTTAGGACAACACGGTTGATGTAGTTGTACGTCTTCATGATCCGACCAATCCAAGTACCGAATGTATGACACCTCTGAGTTCAGCGCACATTCAGCTCGATGACGTCCCACGAACTCCGATCCAGCAAAGCTTCACGGGAGAGTTATGTCAGCACAATGGCGTCGTGATGGTGATGATGTTGCTACCGACACAGGGCTTCACCTAAGCACCGCTACGATATGACCGAGGTGGAATATGGTGGAGGGGGGACCGCACACGGCTGGAATAGATCAATAGATCAACTTGTGTGTCTAGAGGTGCCCCCTTGCCCCTGTATATAAAGGAGCAAGGGGGGAGAGGCGGCCGGCTAGGGAGGGCGCGCCAAGGGGGGAGTCCTACTCCCACAGGGAGTAGGACTCCTCCTTTCCTAGTAGGAATAGGAGAAGTGGGGAAGGAGGAGGTGGAGAGAAGGAAGGAGAGGGGGGCCGCCGCCCCCTTCCCTTGTCCAATTCGGACTGGGCAAGGGGGGCCGCGCGCCACCTCTTGGCTGCCCTCTCTCTTCTCCACTAAGGCCCAATAGGCCCATTACTTCCCGGGGGGGGGGGGTTCGGCAACCCTCGGTACTCCGGTAAAATCTCGATTTCACCCGGAACACTTCCGATATCCAAATATAGGCTTCCAATATATCAATCTTTATGTATCGACCATTTCGAGACTCCTCGTCATGTGCGTGATCATATCCGAGACTCTGAACTAGCTTCGGTACATCAAAACACAAAAGTCATAATACCGATCGTCATCTTACTTTACGCGTGCGGACCCTACGTGTTCGAGAACTATGTAGACATGACCGAGACATGTCTCCGATCAATAACCAATAGCGGAACCTGGATTCTCATATTGGCTCCTACATATTCTATGAAGATCTTTATCGGTCAAATCGCATAACAACATACATTGTTCCCTTTGTCATTGGTATGTTACTTGCCCGAGATTCGACCGTCGGTATCTCAATACCTAGTTCAATCTCGTTACCAGAAAGTATCTTTACTCGTTCTGTAATACATCATCCTGCAACTAACTCATTAGTTACAATGCTTGCCAGGCTTATAGTGATGTGCATTATTTAGTGGGCCCAGAGATACCTCTTCGACAATCGGAGTGACAAATCCTAATCTCGAAATACGCCAACCCAACAAGTACCCTTGGAGACACCTATAGAGCACCTTTATAATCACCTAGTTACGTTGTGACATTTGGTAGCACACAAAGTGTTCCTTCGGTAAACAGGAGTTGCATAATCTCATAGTCATAGGAACATGTATAAGTCATGAAGAAAGCAATAGCAGAATACTAAACGATCAAGTGCTAAGCTAACGGAATGGGTCAAGTCAATCACATCATTCTCCTAATGGTGTGATCCCGTTAATCAAATGATAACTCATGTCTATGGCTAGGAAACATAACCATCTTGGATCAACGAGCTAGTCAAGTAAAGGCATACTAATGACACTCTGTTTGTCTATGTATTCACACAAGTATTATGTTTCCGATTAATACAATTCTAGCATGAATAATAAACATTTATCATGATATGAGGAAATAAATAATAACTTTATTATTGCCTCTAGGGCATATTTCCTTCAGTCTACATAGTTCTCGAATCCGTAGGGTCCGCACGCTTAATGCTCGGTGACGATCGATAATATGAGTTTATGTGTTTTGATGTACCAAAGGTAGTTCGGAGTCCCAGATGAGATCGGGGACATGACGAGGAGTCTTGAAATGGTCGATACGAAAAGATCAATATATTGGACGACTATATTCGGACATCGGAAAGGTTCCGAGTGATTTAGGTATTTTTCGGAGTACCGAAGAGTTACGGGAATTCGCCGGGGAGTATATGAGCCTTATTGGGCTTTAGGGGAAAGAGAGAGAGAGAGAGAGGAGGATGCGCGCCCCCCAAGGCCTATTCCTAATTTTACTAGGTAGAGGGGCGGCGCCCCCTCCTTCCTTCTCTTCTCTTTTCCCTTTCCTTCTCTCCTACTCCTACTACATGGAAGGGGGGGATCCTACTCCCGGTGGGAGTGTGACTCCCCAGGGCGCGCCATAGTTGAGGACCGGCCCTCCCCCTCCTCCACTCCTTTATATACGGGGGAGGGGGGCACCACATGGACACACAAGTTGATCATTGATCTTTTAGCCGTGTGCGGTGCCCCCCTCCACCATAATCCACCTCGGTCATATCGTAGCGGTGCTTAGGTGAAGCCCTGCGTCGGTAGCTTCATCAACACCGTCATCACGCTGTCGTGGTGACGAAGATCTCCCTCGAAGCTCTACTGGATCGTGAGTTCGCGAGACTTCATCGAGCTGAACATGTGCAGATCGCGGAGGTGCCGTACGTTTGATACTGAGGATCGGTCGATCGTGAAGACGTACGACTACAACAATCGCGTTGTCATAACGCTTCCACTTTCGGTCTACGAGGGTACGTGGATGACACTCTCCCCTCTCATTGCTATGCATCACCATGATCTTGCGTGTGCGTAGGATTTTTTTTGAAATTACTGCGTTCCCCAACAGGCATACCAAGATATCTGTCACTTAAGGACTTATTAGGAACCTGGAGACACCCCTTCACTGCATCTCTAACGATCTATGGGCATCCTTTGCTGAAGAAAATAGATGATTTTTACTTGTTAATCCGTTGACCTGAGGCCATGCAATAAGTATCCAAAAGGTGTGACACTTCTTCTACTCCATCGACGCTGGCCTTGAAGAACAGCAAGCTATCGTCCGCGAATAAAAGGTGGTTCACCAACGGAGCCGATGGAGCCACCTTGATGCCGCTGAGCTGGGATGATCCAATATGAGATTTTAACATGCATGAAAGGCCCTCTGCTGCCAACAAGAAAAGGTATGGAGAGATGGGGTCTCCTTGACAAATACCTCCGAATGGTGAAAATTCTTCTGATTTGCACCCATTAAACATAACTGAAAAAGAAACTGTTCTGACCATGTTCATGATAGTGGTGACCCATGGTGCTGCAAAACCCAGTTTCCTCATGATAGCTTCCAAATAGTTCCACTCCACTCGATCATATGCCTTCATCATGTCAAGCTTTAGAGCACAATAGTTATTGTTCTTTGACTTATTCCTCTTCATAAAATGCAAACACTCATAAGATGAGATTATGTTATCAGTTATAAGCCCGCTAGGCACAAAAGCTAACTGCTCTTCAGAAATAACCTCAGGAAGTATTATCTTCAACCGATTAGCTAGAACCTTTGAAGCTATCTTGTAGAAGACATTGCATAAACTAATCGGTCGAAATTGAGGTAAAAGAGTTGGTTTTGATACCTTAGGGATTAATACCAAAACAGTGTCATTCACACACTCCAGGCTTTCTTCTCCTCGGACTATACTCAGAACAGCACGTGTGACCGCCGCGCCACAAACTTCCCAGTGCCTCTGGAAGAAGTGCGCTGGGAACCCATCCGACCCCAGGGCCTTGGTCAGGAACATCTGAAAAAGTGCCTTCTTAACTTCTTCTTCCTTGTACGGCTCCATTAGAGTTCCGTTCATCACTGTTGTCACCTTTGAGGGGACGTGTTGAAGCACATCATCTAACCCCTCCACCCCCTCCGAGGTGTATAAGGCTTTATAGAAGTCAAGCGCCAACTGCTGCATCTCTGATAACTCGTCCGTAAGCTGCCCATCTTGCTTCTGCAATGATTTTATCAAATTCTTGCACCGTCTATTTGAAGCTCGGAGGTGGAAAAAGTGCATGTTCCTACCCCCCTCAGACACCTATGCCACCCTTGATCATTGGCGCCACATTATTTGTAGCGACCAGACCTCAGACGGTCAAGTCTCTATGCTTAAGTGTCATCCCTGGATCGGTATGCTGACACACACAGTACTCGAGGATTTATAACAGAGGTAAATAACATGTATAAAGTAACATAAGTACTATTACCTCAATCCAAAATAGCGGAAGTAACAACAAGGTTGTGGATTCCCATCAACACCAACAGCAAAGTTGAGTGTAGAAGTTGTAACCGTAACGTATCACTTACTCGTTGTAAGATTCCTGCAACATGAGACGTTGCAGCCATGTAGGTCAATACATTGAATGTACTGGCAATTTCACACTGTAGAGCAATGCTGAATAATGGCTATCACTACATGCATATTTGGCTGGTGGAGGCTCTATGGTTATCATGTTTTTGCGAAAAGCCAATTTTTCCCTACTGCAAAGGAATATATTTTATTTAACTACCAAGTTGTTTGAAAATTATTGAGAAGGTTCCTCGAACTCAATCCCAATTAAAATTTAACAAACCAACATATTAATTTAGTGTGATGAGATCAACATGATAATCCAAGAACCATATACTCAAGATGTCCATAACTGGGGACACGGCTAATCATGATTAGTTTGTACACTCTGCATAGGTTTGCACACTTTTCCCCACAAGACTCAATCTCCTCCGTTGGATTTCTCGCACTACATGGTGTTTGAGGAATGGATGACCGAGGCACAGTCTTTCAGAAACATTAACTCTTTACTCTGGGTGGATAGTTACACCTACTTTCCCCTACATCTGCTAGCCCACCACTAAAAGAGGTCATGCAACATACTCAACTATGCTAGAGCCCATAATAGCTTGTGGCTACACACAGAAGTTTCTAGCATGAATAATCTTATGATCCCTTTGAGCCTGGGTGATGAACCATAGGATGATCTCACGGGTACTCCGGGATATCCTAGGACAACACTGGATTCTCCAGGTGCCCGCAACCAATCCACCCAGATGTGTGTTTAAGTAGCCACCTTAACTTAACCATTAATTAACAAACTCACATCTGTCATGGATACACTCGAACCCAATCCACGTCTACGAGCATAGCATGCCAATGTATATAACGTAGAAGTAACTCCCAGGGTTTGAATATAAGACAGTAGGTTCCTACCTCATCAACTACTTCCCAAAACCCACATGTTAACAAGTCCTACTCATGCAATGTTTGAGGGTTGAAACTAATGCATAAAAACTGGGTATGAAGAGTATGATCAAAGTGTGAACTTGCCTGTACTGTTGATGAAGATGATTCACACTCATAAGTCCTGATAGTTCTACTCGTCACACTCCGGTCAAATCTATCATAAGCAAGCAATAGTAACCACACATAAGCAATCATGCAAAAGAATATAAGAAAAGATCTCGGAAAACTTCGAAAACAAGCAATTAACTCTTGCAACATAAAGCAATTTCTAACAGTACCAAAATTTAGTGGATTTGGTCTTATTAGAAAGTTTAGGTTAAGAGCTTCGATTTGCAAAAAAGAATCAACTAAAGCGGAGTTATAAAACTCAAGTTACGAACAAAAGAAGATTCAAATCAAATTTGTTTGAATTCAAATTTTAAAACTTTCAAAAACATGTTAAAGTTGTTTTACTAGAAAGAGGGGATCGTAATGAAGAAGTGGGCATTGGTTTTGTTGGATTTGGACAAGCGAGTAAAAAGTTGTGAGGGTTTGATGATGAGGGAGTAATCTGTAAATAAAATATTCATGGTTGGGTCCCTGGCCGAAATCTAAAATAAAAAGAAAAACTATCGGACGAACGTCCACTACAGAGTCTAATCTAACAAAACTGTTCGCTACAAAAGCATAGCAAACGAACGTTCGCAAAATAACCTACCTAAATAATAGATTGGTTTTTTAAAAGAAAAACCGATGAAAACCTAATTAAAAATAAACCGGACCGGGGAGGTTAATACCGATTCGTCCGGTTTCAGCATGAAAACCGATGGCGACGGTTGACGACAACAGCGGCTCTGGTGATGGCAACGACGAGGCGGGACGACGCATCAGCGGCTTCGGCGAGGCGCGACAATGGCGGCGGTGGCACGTGGCGGATGCGGCGCGGCGGCAGCGGCGGAGCTACGCGGGGCGGCGGTGGAGCAGCGGCGGCGGCGATCTGCGCGGCGTGGCGGCGCAAGACACGGGGGGGGGGAGAGCTGGGGGCGACGCTATTGATGGAGGGGGCGACCTCGGGAGGGGTGGGCGAGGGGCAAGGGTGGCGTGTCCGACGCGGACTCGGCGGTGGTCGCTGGTGTGCAACAGCGGGACTCCACTTCCGTGCGGGAGACGAGGCTTGGGTGTTGGCTAGGCCGCGGCCTGGCTAGAGCTGGGCCGGCCCGGTCGGCGGGGAAGTTTTTTTATCAGACAAAGAGAATAAAACAAGAAGAAATAAAAATACTATATAGGCATATAATATATCACAATTTTCAGAAAAAGATTTTCTAAAACATGAACATTTTTCCGGAGTCAAATAAAATCTACAAAAAATTCAAATAAATCAAACAGTGCTACAGCTCTAATAAAATCCAATAAAATCATTTTTTTTTTTAAAAATACCAAAATAATCTCAAATTTATTTCTCTCCAATTTCCTATTGTAGGGGATCATTTACCCTAATTTCCATATATTTTAATTTTGGAGAAAAATAATTTGAATAAAACCCAAATAACTCCAAATTGAAAAGTAATTCCAAAAGGACTTTAAATTTGATCATTTTAAGCTTCCAACTCATATTTCATATGTTTTGAAGAAGTCATTTTATATTCTCTTATGAAAATCATTGAGTTGCTTAAAGTTTGTGAATTTGAAATATTTCCAAATGGAATTCAAATATTTTCAAAACCCTTTTCATTTATTTAAAATGGAAGAAGTCATATTATCTTCACTCCAGGGTTTTGTATTTCAAAAGCATTTGAATTCATGGAGATCAGAAATGCAAAAATGAAAGTTTGGGAAAGTCCTTTTATTCCCTCTCATTCAACTTTCAAAAGTTTCAAATTTCACTCAAGCAATCAAACAATCAATCAAAACTATCTTTTTAATATAACATTCCAAAATTTAGAATTTTGGGATGTTACAAACCTACCACCCTTAAAATGAATCTCGTCCTCGAGATTCGGAGAGGCTAGCAAGAAATAGGTTAGGGTCGGGGGTCTTCTAAAAAATCCATTGATCGTCGCAAAGGGTCTGGGATTCTACCACCCTTAGAAGCATGGTTACTGTCGTGGGTTTGACACAACAGATGTCCTTGTGAAATGACTTAGTCGTGGAGCCATCGCAACGGGTTAGCTTAAAGGGGTTAAACCGGACAAGGGGACACGGGGAGTTTATACTAGTTCGGCCCTTCAATGAAGGTAAAAGCCTACGTCTAGTTGTGATTGGTATTGCTAGGGTTTCAAAGACCAGGGAGCGGATCCGCTTTGTCTGGCTCTCGAGTTATTGTATGTCGTCCCTAAACCGCTGTCGGGTCGTCCCTTTATATACATAGGTTGACGCCTGCCGGTTTACAGAGTCCTGAAGCCGGATCATAAACGTTTCCGGTTTGGTCTTTACACTTCCTATCTTACAATGCAAGTTACATAATTAGGTCAGTTTACATCTATAGGCCTTAACTCGCCTCTGGGCCTTGGGCCTTCATAAAGCGCCATCATTCTTACATCTTCATGGGCTTCTAATCTTCGTAAAGCTAATCCGGCTACTCCTAGCCGGTTTACGTCCAGTAGTAATATCCCCAACATTAGTATGTTATTGTTTGCAATCGTCTGTGTTATTATCGGTCTTCGCACACATTTCTAATTATAGACCTATTTGCCATGTATCACACACATCTTGTTATATTGAACCGTTTCTATTCTCTTCTCTCAACGCAAATAGTTCATCCGAGTGAACCGCATGCTGTATATCGCACACACCTTGATCTGGCTGACCATTTATTTTGTGTTGCCTAATCACAAATAGTTCATCCGAGTGAACTGTATACTGTATATCGTACACACCTTCATCTGGCTGCCCGTTTCTTTTGTTCCTCCTCGTCGCAAACAGTTAATTGAACTGAAACTATATGCCCTGTATCACACACACAACTAAAATCTGGACCGTGTTTGATGCATCCGTCATTGCAAACGTTTTGCACCCTTTTTGACGGGTTTTTTACACCGCCGTTTGCAATTATTGCATTGCACACAGTTTCGTCGAAGGATCTCTGATCGTAGTGTCATGTTAGCAGCATCCTGTAATAGTGCTAATCACCGTTAGAGAGGTGGATGTTACCACGAAGGCACATCAACGCCACGAAGGCTCACCCTATTCTCCCTTTAAGACAACACCACGAAGGCATTTCTCAATGATACGTCCATTTTGCATCATGCTTTTATATCAATATTTATTGCATTATGGGCTGTTATTACACATTATGTCACAATACTTATGCCTATTCTCTCTTATTTTACAAGGTTTACATAAAGACGGAGAATGCAGGCAGCTAGGATTCTGGGCTGGAAAAGGAGCAAACATTAGAGACCTATTCTGCACAGCTCCAAAAGCCCTGAAACTTCACGGATGATGTTTTCCAAATATATAAAAAATACTGAGCGCAAGAACCTCACCAGGGGGGCACACCCTTCCCACAAGGGTGGGGGCGCGCCCTACCCCCTTGGGCGCGCCCCCCTACCTCGTGGGCCCCCTGGTGGCCCTCCGGTGGCCATCTTCTGCTATATGGAGTCTTTCGATTGGAAAAAATTA
The DNA here is from genome assembly GCF_018294505.1 of Triticum aestivum. NCBI lineage: Eukaryota > Viridiplantae > Streptophyta > Magnoliopsida > Poales > Poaceae > Triticum > Triticum aestivum. The sequence goes on from NC_057809.1 coordinate 236,036,920, forward strand.
ATAACCCATCTTCTCGGATGAAACTCCACCGCCACGAGGTGGAACCTTGGTGGAACCAATCTAGGGCTCTGGCAGAGCTGTTCTGCCGGGGAAACTTCCCTCCCGGAGGGGAAATCATCGCCATCATCATCACCAACGCTCCTCTCATCGGGAGAGGGCAATCTCCATCAACATCTTCATCAGCACCATCTCCTCTCAAAACCGTAGTTCATCTCTTGTATCCAATTATTGTCTCCAAGTCCGGGATTGGTGCTAGTAGGTTGCTAGTAGTGTTAATTACTCCTTGTAGTTGATGCTAGTTGGTTTAATTGGTGGAAGATCATATGTTCAGATCCTATATGCATATTAATACCCCTCTGATTATGAACATGTTTATGCTTTGTGAGTAGTTACTTTTGTTCCCGAGGACATGGGAGAAGTCTTGCTATTAGTAGTCATGTGAATTTGGTATTCGCTCGATATTTTGATGAGATGTATGTTGTCTCTCCTCTAGTGGTGTTATGTGAACGTCGACTACATGACTTCACCATTATTTGGGCCTAGGGGAAGGCATTGGGAAGTAATAAGTAGATGATGGGTTGCTAGAGTGACAGAAGCTTAAACCCTAGTTTATGTGTTGCTTCGTAAGGGGCTGATTTGGATCCATATGTTTCATGCTATGGTTAGGTTTACCTTAATACTTTTGTTGTATTTGCGGATGCTTGCAATAGAGGTTAATCATAAGTGGGATGTTTGTCCAAGTAAGGGCAGCACCCAAGCACCGGTCCACCCACATACCAAATTATCAAAGTACCGAACGCGAATCATATGAATGTGATGAAAACTAGCTTGACGATATTCCCACGTGTCCTCGGGAGCGCTTTACATCATATAAGAGTTTGTCCAGGCTTGTCCTTTGCTACAAAAGGATTGGGCCACCTTGCTGCACTTTATTTACTTTTTTTACTTACTGCTCGTTACAAATTATCCTATCACAAAACTATTTGTTACCCCTTATTTCATTACTTGTAGAAAATACCTTGCTGGAAACCGCTTATCATTTCCTTCTGCTCCTCGTTGGGTTCGACACTCTTACTTATCGAAAGGACTACAATAGATCCCCTATACTTGTGGGTCATCAAGACTCTTTTCTGGCACCATTGCCGGGGACTGAAGCGCCTTTGGTAGGTGGAATTTGGTAAGGAAAAATTTATATAGTGTGCTGAAATTTACTGTCACTTGTTACCATGGAAGGTAATCCTCTGAGGGGCTTGTTCGGGGTATCTTCACCCCGACCAGTAGAGCAAAGAGTTGCTCCTCAACCTACTGAACCTAATGAAAATGAATATGAAAATGAAAATGCTTGCTTTGAAGTTCCTTCGGGTATGATAGAAAAACTGCTAGCTAATCCTTTTCTAGGAGATGGAACAAAACATCTTGATGAACATTTGATATATGTGGATCAAGTTTGTGGATTATTTAAGCTTGCAGGTGTACCCGGAGATGTTGTTAAGAAGAAGGTATTTCCCTTATCTTTGAGGGGAGATGCATCGACATGGTATAGGCTATGTGATGATATAAGGTCTTGGAATTACAAATGATTGAAATTGGAATTTCATCAGAAGTTTTATCCTATGCATCTTGTTCATTGTGATCGCAATTATATATATAATTTTTGGCCTATCGAAGGAGAAAGCATCGCTCAAGCTTGGGGGAGGCTTAAATCAATGTTATATTCATGCCCCAATCATGAGCTCTCAAGAGAAATGATTATTCAATATTTTTATGCTCAGCTTTCTGGTAACAATCGCACCATGCTTGATACTTCTTGTGCTAGCTCTTTTATGATGAAGACTATTGAATTCAAATGCGATTTATTGGAAAGAATTAAACGCAACTCTGAAGATTGGGACCTCGACAATGGTAAAGAGTCAGGTATGGCACCTAGTTTTGATTGTGTTAAATATTTTATGGATACTGATATTTTTCGTAAATTTCGCACTAAATATGGACTTGACTCTGAGATAGTAGCTTGTTTCTGTGAATCTTTTGCTACTTATGTTGATCTCCCCAAGGAGAAGTGGTTTAAATATCATCCTCCCATAGAAGTAAAAGTAGATGCACCTATTAAAGTTGAAGAAAAGACTATCACTTATAATGATCCTATTGTTCCTACTTCTTATATTGAGAAACCCCCTTTCCCTGTTAGGATAAAGGATCATGCTAAAGCTTCAACTGTGGTTCATAAAAGAAATATCAAAACATATACACCTCCTGAGCAAGTTAAAGTTGAACCTAATATTGCTATTGTTAAAGATCTCTTGTCTGATAATATAGATGGGCATGCTATTTATTTCTGTAATGAAACTGCTAGAATTGCTAAACCCCGTGATAAAGATAAACCTAGACCTGTGGTAGGCATGCCTGTTATTTCTGTTAAAATAGGAGATCATTGTTATCATGGCTTATGTGATATGGGTGCTAGTGTTAGTGTAATACCTTATTCCTTATACAAAGAAGTTATGCATGATATTGCACCTGCTGAGATGGAAGATATTGATGTCACAATTAAACTTGCCAATAGAGATACTATTTCACCAATGGGAATTGTTAGAGATGTTGAAGTCTTGTGTGAGAAAAGTAAATATCCTGCTGATTTTCTTGTTCTTGGTTCCCCACAAGATAGCTTTTGTCCCATTATATTTGGTAGACCCTTCTTAAATACTGTTAATGCCACCATAGATTGCAAAATAGATGTTGTTACTATCGGTTTAAATGATATGACTCATGAATTTAATTTCTCTAAATTTAGTAGACAACACCGTGAAGAAGAATTACCTAGTAAAGATGAAATTATTGGTCTTGCTTCTATTGCCGTACCTCCTAGTGATCCTTTAGAACAATATTTGCTAGACCATGAAAACGATATGTTTATGAATGAAAGAAGGGAATTAGATGACGTATTCTTTAAACAGGAACCTATTATGAAAAATAATTTACCTGTTGAAATCCTAGGGGATCCTCCTCCACCCAAGGGTGATCTCGTGTTTGAGCTTAAACCTTTACCTGATACTCTTAAATATGCTTATCTTGATGAGAAAAAGATATACCCTGTTATTATTAGTGCTAACCTTTTAGAGCATGGAGAAGAGAGATTATTGAAAACTCTGAAGAAGCACCATGCTGCTATTGGGTATACTCTTGATGATCTTAAGGGCATTAGTCCCACTCTATGTCAACATAAAATTAATTTGGAAGAAGATGCTAAACCAGTTCGTGATCATCAACGCCGGCTGAATCCTAAAATGAAAGAAGTGGTAAGAAAGGAGATACTAAAGCTCCTTGAGGCAGGTATAATTTATCCCGTTGCTGATAGTCAGTGGGTAAGCCCTGTGCATTGTGTCCCTAAGAAGGGAGGTATTACTGTTGTTTCTAATGATAAAGATGAATTGATTCCTCAAAGAATTATTAAAGGTTATAGGATGGTAATTGATTTCCGCAAATTAAATAAGGCTACTAAAAAGATCATTACCCCTTACCTTTTATCGATCAAATGCTAGAAAGATTGTCCAAACATACACATTTTTGCTTTCTAGATGGTTATTCTGGTTTCTCTCAAATACCCGTGTCAGCCAAATATCAATCAAAGACTACTTTTGCATGCCCTTTTGGTAATTTTGCTTATAGACGTATGCCTTTTGGTTTATGTAATGCACCTGCTACCTTTCAAAGATGCATGATGGCTATATTCTCTGACTTATGTGAAAATATTTGTGAGGTTTTCATGGACGATTTTTTCATCTATGGATCTTCTTTTGATGATTGCTTGAGCAACCTTGATCGAGTGTTGCAGAGATGTGAAGAAACTAATCTTGTCTTGAATTGGGAAAAGTGTCACTTTATGGTGAATGAAGGTATTGTATTGGGGCATAAAGTTTCCGAAAGAGGTATTGAAGTTGATAAAGCCAAGGTTGATGCTATTGAAAAGATGCCATGTCCCAAGGACATCAAAGGTATAAGAAGTTTCCTTGGTCATGCTGGTTTTTATAGGAGGTTCATTAAGGACTTCTCAAAAATCTCTAGGTCTCTGACTAATTTATTACAAAAAGATATACCATTTGTTTTTGATGATGATTGTGTAGAGGCATTTGAAATACTTAAGAAAGCATTGATTTCTGCACCTATTGTTCAGCCACCTGATTGGAATTTACCCTTTGAAATTATGTGTGATGCTAGTGATTATGCTGTAGGTGTTGTTCTAGGACAAAGAGATGATAAGAAACTAAATGTTATTCAACATGCTAGTGAAACTCTAGACAATGCTCAAAGAAATTATGCTACTATTGAAAAAGAATTCTTAGCAGTTGTATTTGCTTGTGATAAGTTTAGACCTTATATTGTTGATTCTAAAGTAACTATTCACACTGATCATGCTGCTATTAAATATCTTATGGAAAAGAAAGATGCTAAACCTAGACTTATTAGATGGGTTCTCTTGCTACAAGAATTTGATTTGCATATTGTTGATAGAAAAGGAGATGAGAACCCCGTTGCAGACAACTTGTCTAGGTTAGAAAATGTGCTTGATGACCCACTACCTATTGATGATAGTTTTCCCGATGAGCAATTAAATATCATAAATGCTTCTCATACTGCTCCATGGTATGTTGATTATGCTAATTACATTGTTGCTAAGTTTATACCACCTAGTTTCACATACCAGCAAAAGAAAAAGTTATTCTATGATTTGAGACATTACTTTTGGGATGACCCACATCTTTATAAAGGAGTAGATGGTGTTATTAGGTGTTGTGTACCTGAGCATGAATAGGAACAGATCCTATGCAAGTGTCATTCCGAGTCTTATGGAGGACACCACGCTGGAGATAGAACTGCACATAAGGTATTGCAATCTGGTTTTTATTGGCCCACTCTCTTCAAAGATGCCCATAAGTTTGTCTTATCTTGTGATGAATTTCAAAGAATTGGTAATATTAGTAGACGTCAAGAAATGCCTATGAATTATTCACTTGTTATTAAACCATTTGATGTTTGGGGCTTTGACTATATGGGACCTTTTCCTTCCTCTAATGGTTATACACATATTTTAGTTGCTGTTGATTATGTTACTAAGTGGGTAGAAGCTATTCCAACTAGTAGTGCCGATCATAACACTTCTATTAAAATGCTTAAAGAATTTATTTTTCCAAGATTTGGAGTCCCTAGATATTTAATGACTGATGGTGGTTCACATTTTATTTATGGTGCCTTCCGTAAAATTCTTGTTAAATATGATGTTAATCATAGAATTGCATCTCCTTAGCATCCTCAATCTAGTGGTCAAGTAGAACTGAGTAATAGAGAACTCAAATTAATTTTGCAAAAGACTATTAATAGTTCTAGAAATAATTGGTCCAAGAAACTTGATGATGCATTATGGGCCTATAGAACCGCATATAAAAATCCTATGGGTATGTCTCTGTATAAAATGGTCTATAGAAAAGCATATCACTTGCCTCTCGAACTAGAACACAAGGCTTATTGGGCTATTAAAGAACTTAATTATGATTTTAAACTTGCCGGTGAGAAGAGGTTATTTGATATTAGCTCACTTTATGAATGGAGAACCCAAGCCTACGAAAATGCCAGGTTGTTTAAAGAAAAAGTTAAAAGATGGCATCATAAAAGGATACAAAAGTGGGAGTTTAATGTAGGTGATTATGTATTTCTATACAACTCTCATTTAAGAATTTTTTGCAGGAAAACTTCTCTCTAAATGGGAAGGTCCTTACGTTATCGAGGAGGTCTACCGTTCCGGTGCCATAAAAATCAACTACTTCGAAGGCACAAATCCGAAGGTGGTGAACGGTCAAAGAATCAAACACTATATCTCACGTAATCCCATAAATGTTGAAACCAATATTATTGAAACCGTAATCCTGGAGGAATACATAAGGGACACTTTCCGGAATGTTTCAGACTCCGAAAAGGAATGGGTATGTCGTACGGTAAGTAAACCGACTCCAAAATAGTTTTAAGGCAATTTTTCTCCGTTTTGGAATATTTAGAAAAATGGAAAAATAAGCAGTAGTCCGGGAAGGACACGAGGGCTCCACGAGGGTGGAGGGCGCGCCCTACCCTACTGGGCGCGCCCCCTACCTCGTGGGCACCTCGTGTGCTCTCCGGACTCCGTTTTCGTACACGACATGTATTTTGGCCGGTAAAATTCATTATATATCCTCCCGGGGGTTTTGACTCCTGTATCACGCAAAAATCTCCTGTCTTTGTTTCGAGCTGTTTTTCTGACACATCTAGATTATCATGGCATCTCCAAGTGCTCCCAAGGACAAGTTCTTTGGGAAGGTCATCAACCCTTACCTCGCGGAGGTGCAGCGACACCCTCAAACCATTGAGATGCGTGATGGGTTGATGCACATCCATGATGCTGAGGGACCGAAGGGGACCGGAAGCATGGAGATGAGGCTCGAAGCAATGGAGCAACAAGTTTTCAAGTGTCAGGGGATGGTGGAGCGTGGACTCAACTCCAACCACATGATGATCGCAGAATTCATCAACAAACGCAAGCTGGATGCCGACAACATCAGGGAGACCATCTTCAAGCTTCACGAGAAAATTGGGCACCTTCAAGCTCAAATCTATGACCTGGAAAACCAAAACTATGAGTATGAATATAGATTCAAAAGGATAAGTTTGGCTGCAGATTTGAGGATCCCGGAGACCTGGTCATGTTTCTATGATGGTGAGCCCATGCCTTGGAAGAAGGATGACAAGCCTACGCCATCAACAAAATCACCACCATCTCCACCAACAAAGAAGAATTGAGTATTTGGTATGGGCACTCCACTTGGCACCTGCCAAGCTTGGGGGAGTGCCCCGGTATCGTATCACCATCACTTTATCTTTACCGTTTTTCTTAGTTCGATCCTTTTGGTAGTATCTTGATCTAGTAGAATAAAAGTTCTTAGTATGATCTAGTCGTGAGTTTTGCTTTATTATCCTTCTATGTAATCGAGTCCGTGAGCTATATAATAAAGATTAGTGTTGAGTCAAGAGCTTGATTATTTTGCCATGATCCTAAAGGAATAAAAGAAAAAGAGAAAGAAATAAAAAGAAACAAAGAGATCATATGAGTCTTATGGAGAGTAATGAGCTCACATAGAAAGAGTATGATGAATAAAAGTTATTGAGGGTTGACAAACACAATTTTCGTCATTGTTGCAATTAATAGGAAGTAATAAAGAAAGAGAGGTCTTCACATATAAATATACTATCTTGGACATCTTTTATGATTGTGAGCACCCATTAAAATATGACACGCTAAAGAGTTGACATTGGACAAGGAAGACAACATAATGGGTGTAGCGACCCAACCCGAATGGGTCAAGTCTCTGTGCTTACGTGTCATCCCTGGATCGGTATGCTGACACACACAGTACTCGAAGGATTTATAACAGAGGTAAATCACATGTATAAAGTAACGTAAATACTATTACCTCAATCCAAATAGCGGAAGCAACAAGGTTGTGGATTCCCATACACACCAACGGCAAAGTTGAGTGTAGAAATCGTAACCCTAACGTATCACTTACTCGTCGTAAGAAACCTGCAACATAAGACGTTGCAGCCCGAAATGGGTCAGTACATTGAATGTACTGGCAAATTTACACCATAAAGAATGATGAACAATGGCTATCACTACATGCATATTTGGCTGGTGGAAAAGCTCTATGGTTATAAGGTTTTTGCGTAAAGCCAATTTTTCCCTATTGCAAAGGAATAAATTTATTTAACTATCATGGTGGTTGTGAAACGTCGAGAACGGTTGACAGCATTCTCAATCCCAATTAAAAATAATTAAAACCCAACAACATTAATTAGAAGTAACATGTTGAGATTCACATGATATTCAAGTACTAGATACTCAAGTTGTCCATAACCGGGGACACGGCTAATCATGATTAGTTTGTACACTCTGCAGAGGTTTGCGCACTTTTCCCCACAAGACTCGATCGCCTCCGTTTGGTTTCCCGCACTACAGGGTGTTTGAGAAGACGGATGACCGAGACATAGTCTTTCAGAAGCGCTAGCACCTTACGATCGAGTAGACCGGTACACCTACATCCCCTACATCTGCTAGTCCACCACTGTAAGAGTTCGCACAACTTAGTCAACTATGCCAGAGCCCATAATGGCTTGTGGCTGCACACGGAAGTTTCTAGCATGAAAGGTCTTATGATCCCTTTGAGCCTGGGTGGCAGTCCAAAAAAAACAGGCAAGTCCTGATAGACATCAGGTGCCTCAATCCACCCAGATGTGTGTTTATGTTTCCACCTTAAATAAACCATTAAAATTATCAACTCACATCTGTCATGGATATCACTCACCCAATCCACGTCTACTAGCATAGCATGGCATAATAAGCAAACGTAGAAGTAACTCCCAAAGGTTTCATAATAATACAGGTAATAGGTACTACCTCATCTACTTCCCATCCCACAGTTTAATTAGATCCTAATCATGCAATGTGTGAGGATTGATCTAATGCAATAAAACTGGGTCGTAGAAAAGGTATGATCAAAGTGTGAACTTGCCTGCAATGTTGATGAAGATGATTCGCACTCAAAACTCGTGATAGATCTACTCGTCACACTCCGGTCAATCTATCGTAAGCAAACAATAGTAACCACACAATAAGTACTCATCTAATGCACAAGTAAAACTCGAACAAGAGAACGAACCAGAAAGTTCAACTTAAGAACTCCGGTTGCAAAGAAAGAAAGAACCGAACAAAGAAACCGAAAACAAACGGCGGAAGAAACAACTCGGTTCTAGCAAGTTGAAACTAGGTCAAAATTTTACAGTAGAAAAAACTTGTTCAAGTTGATTAGACGGAACAGCGGTTTCGAGACGAAACTCCAGGCGCTTGAATCACCTGATTCCGATAAACGGGCGAGAAGATAAACTAGAACGAAGATCGGATCTGAGATCACAATCGCGGAATAAATCCGACGAAAAGAAAAAGACGAACGGTTAAACGGATGGGCGTCGTTAACCGGGAACAATCGGTGATCACGTTCGTTGAGACGAACGATCTGAAAGAAAACGGAAAACCGATCTAGGGTTTTCGAAAAGAAACCGAAACGAAGAATCGGGGAGAAAAACCGGAAAAGAAAACCGGAACGGTTTCTTTTAAAAGAACCGAACCGCGAGGAAGAAAAAGAGAGGCGCGGGGCTACCTCTGGCGAGGCGGGGCGAACGGTGGTGACGGTGGCGTGCTAGGGCGGCGTCGGCGGCGCTAGGGCACAAGGGCGGCGGCGCGGGTGTGGGGTGGCGCGGCGCTAGGGCACAAGGGCGGCGGCGCGGGGTGGCGCGACGGCGGTGTAGGGCGCGGGGAGGGGCGCGGCCTGGGAAGGAGAGGGGGTTTGGGTTTTTGGTGTGAGGAGAGGGGGGGTCTATGGGGGTATTTATATTGGTGAGGGGGGGATTTACTTGGGGTAGGGGACAAGAAATAGAGTAGGAATAGGAAATAGACTAAGAATAGGAAAGAATAAACGGAGTAGGACTAGGAATAATGAAACAAGGAAAAAGAGACAAGGGGGCGCCCTAGAATCCTAAAAGGATTCGGCAACAGGGAGAGGCGGCGGCGGTGTCCTGGCAGCGCTGGTGCTCGGCGCCTGGCGCCTGGGAGCGCAGGGGCGGCGACTTGGCTTGGGCCTTTGCCTGGCTGGCCTGGCTCCTTTTTTTTAAAAAAGAAAAAAAATAATTCCGCGCACAGAAAAACAAAGAAAAAGAAAACTAAACGAACTCCAAAATTTCTAAAGTAAATTTTCCCCGACTCCTAAAAATGAGCCGAACAAAAAGAACTTTTCTCCGGATCTAAAATGCAATTTTCGAAAACGTGCATTTTTCCCTATCCAAAGAAAAACAAACAAACACCGGAAAACGAAATTTGATCTATTTATTAAATCTTCATTTTTCCTATATTTTGGGGAAGTCATATTATTCCCTCTCTTATATTTTTGATAACGGAAAAATTATTGAAGAGGAAATAAATAAATCAAATGATCCTTTTTTCAAATTCGAGAAAACTCTCAAATATGAAACCCAACTCTCTCCGAAGGTCCTTGAGTTGCGTGAAATTTCTAGGATCGACCAAAATGCAAGAAAATAGGATATGCATGATGATCTAATGTATTCCAATTTGAAAAATAAATAAATTCAAAAGAACTTTGAATTTAATTCTTTGAAACTCCCAACTCATATTTCATAATTTGAAGAAGTCATTTTATCTTCTCTCGTGAAAATCATTGAGTTGCTTAAAGTTTCTGAATTGGAAATATTTCCCAATGGAATTCAAATATTTTTCAAACACCCTTTTCATTTTAAATGGAAGAAGTCATGTCATCTTCTCTCTAGGGTTTTGTATTTGAAAAGAATTTGAATTCACGAAGATCAGAAAACAAATATGAAAGTTTGGGAAAGTCCTTTTATTCCCTCTCATTTAATTTTCAAAAAGAATTCGAATTTCACTCAATTTCACGCAATCAATCAAACAATCAATCAATCTATCTATTTGTTTATAACATTCCAAAATTTAGAATTTTGGGATGTTACAAACCTACCACCCTTATAATGAATCTCGTCCTCGAGATTCGGAGAGGCTAGCAAGAAAAGGTTAGGGTTCGGGGGTCTCCTCAAAATCCATTGATCATCATAGGGGTCTGGGGTGCTACCACCCTTAGAAGCATAGTTACTGTTCCATCGAAACTCATATACTTCATCCATATTGTTAACAGTGTCGGTCTTCTTACATCTTCAGGATAATTCCTTATCCGGGCTCTTCCAGTAGTGGCATAACCTTTTCCTCAATTCTTCTGTACTTTCATCCTGGTAAGGTTATTCCGAGATTGGGTCTTCTTAGCTGACGGGTCTGGCGCCATTACTAAACAACTATCGATACCTCATGGTGGTCAACAATTTATGGTTTCTCCTGCAGGAAATGGGTCTGGGTGATCCTCACTGTCACATCCCTAGTTCTGGCCTGACCTATGCTTGCTTCCATCTGTGCATCATGTTTAAATTTTTGAAACTTGAACTGAGGAATTCAGAAGCCTCAAAACCCTAAATAAAAGAAGGGCAAAAACCCTAAAATCTCATTCATTGTTCCAAAATGCTCTTCTTAGATGTTTAATATTTTTGGCAAGGGTTTTGATCCAAACCAAAAATAATGAACATTTTAAAAGGATTTATTTTTGGGACTTTGAATTTAAATCATTAGCTATTTGAATTTGAATTATATTCATATAACTAGAATATAATTTCAAATACCCCTGAAATATTTTATGAGCTTTTGGAAAAGTCCATCTAGCCAAATAAAAATATTCAGAGGAGTTTTTGGCATTGTTTGAATTATTTTAAATTCAAAACAGTGGCAAAAGAATTAAATAAAAATAAAACAGAACAGAAAATTAAAAAAAAGGGAGCAGAAGCCTACCTGGCGCTCACCTGGTAGCCAAACCGGCCCAGCACTGCAGCTGGCCGGCCCAGCCCGCCACCGCTACCCCCCTGTTGTCTTCCTCCCTGCCAGGAGGACGGGCACGCGCCCGGCGCGCGCGGCCACGCGCCCCGGCCACCTCCTCCCTGCCTGGCTGCCTCCTCCTCCCCTGGTCGCCTCCCGCGACGCCACGCAGCCCCTGGCTCCCTCTCTCACTCTCCTCGCTCCTTCCCTCCGTCCCTATCCCCCTCTGCTCCCTCTCCCTCCCGCGACCGAACGGGGCCCGTCGCCGCCGACCAGCGCTCGCACGGCCGCAGCCGTCCCGAAGCCTCTCCGACACGCCCTCGAGCTCCACCGGTCCTCCCTCGTCCTCCTCGTCGTCTCACGCGACCAGAAGAGCCCCGGAACGCCGCCCCCGATGTTTTCCCCCTCGCCGGCCGCCGAGGATCTTCACCGTCGATTCGCCACCATCGACGCTTCCCCGAGCCCGCTGAACCGCTCTCCGGCCTCCCTGTGAGCTACCGCATCTCCCCCTTCTCATCCTTTTCCTGTTTGCGCACTCTAGCTAGCCCCACCACCTTGCCCGAGAATCCCTCGCCGCCGGCCATGGCGCCGTCGCGGCCACAGCCGTCGCCGCTTGCTTATGAGCCCGCCAACGCGCTCAGTGCATCCGAAGGAGCTCAAATCACCCAACTGCTGCTCCTCCCGTGCTCTGTGGCATGGTTCCCGTCGATAGCCGAACTCCGGCAACCGCAAAAGAGCTCGCCGCCGGCAGCTCCGGCCACCCCAGCTTCTATCGCTTATCTCTTTAGATGCGCCTTCCTCCCAGGAACCCGTAGGAGCAAACCGCACGTCAAATGGTGCTCCGTAGCGAGCGCACGGTGCACCTTCGCTGTCGGCCGTGGTCGTCGCCGGCGACACTCCGGTGGCTGGTGACGTGGCGACGTCATTAAACGCTAATGACGCACTAACCAACCCCCTAGGCCACTGACTGTGGGCCCTACACCTGGTCAAACCCCAGTCAGCGCTGGGTTTGACCGGGATTAGTTCCTGTGTCACTGACGTGTGGCCCCCGCACGTCAGGTTTGACCTGGACCCGCCCTGTTGACCTGATGACGTCAGGGTGAGGTCATGCTGACGCAATATTTCTTTTCTGGAATTTAGTTTATTTTATAATAATCAGGAAATTCCAGAAATAGGTAAAACTTCAATAAATCATAGAAAATTAACCGTAACTCCAAATTAAATAAATTATATATGAAAAATGATCAGAAAAATTCAAGGAATCCATCTGTACCATTTTCATTCATGTTTGATCAATGTTTGTCCTCTGTTTTGGACAAAACAAATTAAGGGCATTTAAATAACCATATATGGAGTTGGAATTTGAATCATGTATTCAAACCAACTTCATTTAAATCATAGCTAAGTGCATTAGCCCAAAACACATTCATATTGCCATGTCATAGCATGCATCATATTGTCGCATTGCATTGATTGTGTTTTTTCCTTGTTTGCCGGTAATTGTCCCCTCTCGATAGACGTGTACCGGCGATGTGATCGATGACACCGACGAAGAGTTATATTATCTTCAGAAGTGCCAGGCAAGCAAAACCCCCTTGTTCATTCCGATAAAATCCCACTCTCTCGCTCCTGCTCTCTATTACTGCATTAGGACAACAACGATTCAATTGTTACTTGCTGCGGTAGCTGAACCCCTTTATCCTTTGCATGACCTGTCATTCCACAGTAAATAGATGAAACCCACTCGCATGAGTAGGAGTTGTTTGAGCCCTGTTGTGCCTACTCATTCATGTTTGTTTGTCATGCCTGCTATTGCTTAGAGTTGAGTCAGGTCTGATTCATCGGGGATGAATCAGAGGTGTGTGAACATGTCCTACTATGTGTGAGCTAAGTGTGTGAACACGATTAGGTAAAGGTAGCGGTGAGAGGCCATGTAGGAGTACATGGTGGGTTGTCTCATTGCAGCCGTCCTCAGGAACTGAGTTCTGTGTTTGTGATCCATGACCAGTTACTACCACACATTGGGTTCCGGTAACTCGACCCCTCTCGACTTATTAATCAACATGATCTCTATCCAGGAGTTGCAACTAGTTTCTGGTGTTTGTAGGTAGTGTTAGTAGTCTACCAAGTGGCACCCGGTACAGGTGGGCTTGGGACAGACTAGGCACAGTGGCCCGGTGTACCAAGTGGCACCCGGATGGTGGGCTTGGGAACCCTGCTCACATCGTTTGGGGCCGTAAGCGACACCCCGGCCGGATCTCCTTGCGGATGGAACCCGAATAGGCGATAAACCAGGACTAGAGACTTGTTCGGTTAGTCAGGTCGTGGCCGACTCCCTCGCCCGGCTTCCGCTTGAAGGTTGCCGAGGTACATGACGTGTACAGGGCGATAAGTGGCGAAAGCGTGTGTGAAGAAGTACACCCCTGCAGGGTTAACATCATCTATTCGAATAGCCGGATTCCTCGGATATGGAAACTTGGACCCCTTGTACAGTTCATAGACAATTGAGAGTGGATACTCTAAAATACGCAAGATAAGCGTGAGTGCTATGGATGGCGTTCTCGTAGGGAGACGGGAGCGGATCCATAGTGGTGTATTGATATGGTGAATATGTGGACTCGTGTGCGCCACCTCAAAAGAGTTACTTGCAGTCGTAGTTCAGGTTAGCCACCGAGTCAAAGCTGGCTTGCTGCAGTTAAACTCCACCACCCCCTTTGTTGATAATGATGCATATGTAGATAGATCTGATGTAAGTCTTGCTGGGTACATTTGTACTCACGTTGCTTAATTTATGTTTTTGCAGAGAGACTTCAGTCTCACTAGTAGTTCCACGTGGACTTCGACGTTTAGCTTGTTACCTCAGCTACGATCTTGTGCCCTCGACAGGATCTGGTAGATAGTCAGGCTTCTCAGCCTTTTTCATTTATAGTTGTCTGTACTCAGACATGTTAAGCTTCCTCTTGTGCTTTGACTTGTATGCTCTGAGTGTTGGGTCATGAGACCCATGTTTGTAATATCTCGCTCCTCGGAGCCTATTGATAAACTACTTGAGTCGTAGAGTCATTTTGTGATGCCATGTTGTATTTGCACATATCGAGCATATTGTGTGTATGTTATTGAAATGCTTGGTATGTGTGGGATTTGACTATCTAGTTGTTTATCCTTAGTAGCCTCTCTTACCGGGAAATGTCTCCTAGTGTTTCCACTGAGCCATGGTAGCTTGCTACTGCTCCGAAACACTTAGGCTGGCCGGCATGTGTCCTTCTTCGTTCCTGTGTCTGTCCCTTCGGGGAAATGTCACGCGATGAATACCGGAGTCCTGTTAGCCCGCTACAGCCCGGTTCACCGGAGTCCTGCTAGCCCAGTGCTACAGCCTGGATTCACTCGCTGATGACCGACACGTTCGATGCTGGGTCATGGATGCATGTCCCTGTAAGTTAGTGCCACTTTGGGTTCACGACTAGCCATGTCAGCCCGGGTTCTTTGTCATATGGATGCTAGCGACACTATCATATACGTGAGCCAAAAGGCGCAAACGGTCCCGGGCCAGGTAAGGTGGCACCCGTGGGAATACCGTGCGTGAGGCCGCAAAGTGATATGATGTGTTACATGCTAGATCGGTGTGGCATTGAGTCGGGGTCCTGACACTCACCGTATAACCTACGGTTGGCAACAACTGCCGTGTACAGGGGAAAATTACGTATACCATTCTAAGGTTTAACAAGGTTTAATATCGTCGTCTCTCTACTATAGGCAAGTCACTCAGATTTACCATCCCATATATCAAGGCGAATAATAAGAGTAAGTCGGTATGGTGATCAATCCATCCCACACCCAAATCATTACCTTGTATACAGTTTAGCGAATCTCGCATTCTAACACTCGGTCATCCTCACAAGCATTGCATAATTTCTCTTGTCGATGAACCAAGTTCGGATAAATCCATTGATTCTGCAAGCCAAACAAATATCTATCGTTCCTTCACAACTCTCAGGTTTTGCATAAACTCCTATAAAATCGTCTGTCGACAAAGGTATATCCACTTCCAGGGTTTTTCCTTCAGCAAGAATGTGCTTGCTTCTTGGCAGGTCCTGGGGCCTGTGGGTTATGGCCCATCTCATCACTTGTAGTCCTTGAACTTATCATCGGGCAACTGATCATTGTTCCAACTTCCTAGTATTCTTAAATCCATCCAATTGTACTATCTTCCTTCCTTCTATTGGCACCAAACCAGGACATGATTACTCAGACTCATCTTGGAGTTTCCATTGATCCATATTTCCAACATCATACCTCCTTTATATCCAATGGTAACTCATCTCTTCATCCTCGTGGAATATCCTTCATACCGAGATAAAAACTTATACTTATGACGTCCATATTCCGCTTCGTGGAACATCATTATCCTTTCCGCGGTCAAGCGTCCTTACAGGGGAATATTGGCCATCTCTGCATGGCACTTCTTCAACTGGGAAACGTGAAACACATCTTGAACTCCTGACAGTCCTTCGGGTAACTCAAACTTGTAGGCCACTTCTCTCATATGCTCCAAAACTCGGTATGGTCCTACAAATCTCGGGGCTAACTGTCCCTTAACTCCAAATCATTTAACTCCTCGCAGGGGGAACACATGAAGACATGCTCGGTCTCCAATTTCATAGACTACCTCCTTGAGTTTTTGAGTCTACATAACTCTTCTGCCTGGACTGAGCTACCTTTAGTCTATCTCGAATCAACTTAACATTCTCTTCCGACTCCTTTGGTCCAAACAACTGTCGGTCTCCAACTTCATCCCACATACTCGTGGGGCATCACACATATCGAGACAAAACTTGTATTCATTTTGTCCGAAATCCATTACAGGGTACTACCACCCTTAAAATGCACAAATCTTCCATAGACCATATTTCTCTTATCCTCAGAATGGCCAAAATTCTCCTTCATAGAGTAACAACTCATAACATCCATATCAGTACCAACGATGCTACTTTATTGATTCTCAAATTATTACAATCTCCTGTTTTTCCATTACATGCCTCAACTCAACACCTCAATATAAAGGAGAATGTCCTCACTACTACGACTATATTTCTTCTGTTACAAACTCAACTACTTATCACAAGTCTCCTTCTCCTTCGGACAATCTCTGGCAAAGTGCCCTGCTTTATTACAACTAAAACATATTACTTCTGACAAGTATCGAGGTTTCCTTTTTGGGCATTTGTTGAGGTAGTGCCCTGACTCCTTGCACCCATAATAGATGACATGACTCAGATCCTTCCCGGAATCCAATCTACTTCTCTTTCTGGACTTTTCCATTCCAATCAGGGCTTCTATTTCCTGTGGGTCATACTCTACTTCCTCAGCCGGGAATTCTACTAGATCCCCATTCATACAATTTTGGGAGATGTGTCCTTCTTCTCCACATGAATAGCAAGACTTGGTGCAGGGTTTAATTGGTTCTTCTTTGGGTGTGTCCTCCACCTCTTTCTTCATCACAGGTTCTTATAAACTTTCCATAAGAGCTCCTTTCATTGCTTCTTCCTTCTGCTGGATGGTTCTTTGTACCAAGGGGTAAATGTGACACTGAGCAGGATAGTGGGTAGTCCCTTCACAGAAGAAACAAGTGATCTGCCTGGTTGGGCATTCTTCAGCTGGGTGACTTCCTTCACAGTTAGGGCATTCATCCTTGTGTGCTTTATGGGTGTGTCCTATTTCTCCACAAATCTTGCATGCACAAGGTTTCTTCACATCCTTTCCATAAGGCTTCAATTTCTGGGACACAAACTGAGACTTTAGCAAAGTCAACTTAAATTCTTTCCAAGTGGTTACTCCTTGCCATCCATTCATGGTTTGGTACATCCTCCACCAAGTAGAAGCACCTCTTTCAAAGCATTGAAGAGCATGCTGGGCCATATCCTTTTCGACTATAGGATTGTTCTCCATATGATCCTCCATGTTCTGAATACATCGGTCTGTCTCCAATTGACTCATCGGTCCAGAAAATACAAACTCATCTCCATTCATCATCTATTGGGTCCATGGGTTTGGGGTGAGATAAGAGAGATCAAGAGGGATGCACACAATGCAAACAACAGTTTTGAAAAGACAGATTTTTGTTGTGGCTGTCGAAAAACATCAAACAAATGACAACTCACAAACGTCGTATCTAACGTGGGTATATAACAGGGGTTTGGTCTTCTAAAGGTCAACGTCGCCAAACTCTTCAAGTCTTGTTTATGTCTCCAATGGCTTCTTCCGGTCATACTTGTCTTTCTCAAATTCTTTTGCCAGCTCATCTCTGTTGACGTGAAATCTCTCGTGACATCCTTTAATATTTCTGGAGTGGCATTCCAAACTTCTGGTTTCAACATCCTTCACATGAACCATGGTCATACTGTCCTTCAGTTCTTGACAATTCTCCGGTATCTCGAGGTTGTAGCTCCTCCAGCTTGGCTACTCTCATCTTCAGGATCCTGAGTTCCTCATGAAATACTTCCTTGTCTAATACGACTCCCTGGAGCTCCATTTTAAACTTCTTGATGTACTACTCCAGATCCTGGTGATACACCGGCTAGGGATAAAACTTCATCTTATGATAGGTGCTCCATCAGCCTTCTTCCATCAAATCCATTCTGATGAAATGCATCCTTAACTCAGCACGGTGACAATAGCATCAGCGGCGATGACATCACGGATAACCATGTTTCTGCCCTTGTCATTCCCATGAGCTATCTTCCATAATTGATATCCCCTGCCTTAGGGTTTTCTTTGACAAAACTTCGAGTTCTCATACTCTTTGTTTCAGTCTTTCTCCGATACACCTTGATCTCGGTTATTGACAACTTCCATAGTCTGCCAAGTTCCATAAGGGTAGCCTTCCTAGGTCATATAAATCTGGGAATTCTTGAGAGCCTTCAAATTCTACTTGTCTTCGGTCTTCAACCATTGTAGTTTTCATTATTCATATGCACAAAAAATACTCTTCATTCCGAAGTGGTCTTAGTTGTCCAATGTCTTGTACATCTTGGAGTGGTATCATCCGTCGAATCTTCGAGTGGTTAAAAGGAAAAAGGGATATGGTCTCACTAAAAAGGAATTTTTGAATAAGCTCAGAAGATAAGAGAGGTAAAAGTTCTTTTTGAAAGGGAAAGTTGTAGAGAAAAATCTTTGCTATGGGCTTGCCAGTTTCTAGGGTCACGTCCTACAGTCAACATGTGCTCTGATACCATCTTGTAGCGACCCGACCCGAATGGGTCAAGTTTCTGTGCTTACGTGTCATCCCTGGATCGGTATGCTGACACACACAGTACTCGAAGGATTTATAACAGAGGTAAATCACATGTATAAAGTAACGTAAATACTATTACCTCAATCCAAATAGTGGAAGCAACAAGGTTGTGGATTCCCATCAACACCAACGACAAAGTTGTGTGTAGAAATCGTAACCCTAACGTATCACTTACTCGTCGTAAGAAACCTGCAACATAAGAGGTTGCAGCCCGAAACGGGTTAGTACATTGAATGTACTGGCAAATTCACACCATAAAGAATGATGAACAATGGCTATCACTACATGCATATTTGGCTGGTGGAAAAGCTCTATGGTTATAAGGTTTTTGCGTAAAGCCAATTTTTCCCTACTGCAAAGGAATAAATTTATTTAACTATCATGGTGGTTGTGAAACATCGAGAATGGTTGACAGCATTCTCAATCCCAATTAAAAATAATTAAAACCCAACAACATTAATTAGAAGTAACATGTTGAGATTCACATGATATTCAAGTACTAGATACTCAAGTTGTCCATAACCGGGGACACGGCTAATCATGATTAGTTTGTACACTCTGCAGAGGTTTGTGCACTTTTCCCCACAAGACTCGATCGCCTCCGTTTGGTTTCCCGCACTACAGGGTGTTTGAGAAGACGGATGACCGAGACATAGTCTTTCAGAAGCGCTAGCACCTTACGATCGGGTAGACCGGTACACCTACATCCCCTACATCTGCTAGTCCACCACTGTAAGAGTTCGCACAACTTAGTCAACTATGCCAGAGCCCATAATGGCTTGTGGCTGCACACGGAAGTTTCTAGCATGAAAGGTCTTATGATCCCTTTGAGCCTGGGTGGCGGTCCAAAAAAACACAGGCAAGTCCTGATAGACATCAGGTGCCTCAATCCACCCAGATGTGTGTTTATGTTGCCACCTTAAATAAACCATTAAAATTATCAACTCACATCTGTCATGGATATCACTCACCCAATCCACGTCTACTAGCATAGCATGGCATAATAAGCAAACGTAGAAGTAACTCCCAAAGGTTTCATAATAATACAGGTAATAGGTACTACCTCATCTACTTCCCATCCCACAGTTTAATTAGATCCTAATCATGCAATGTGTGAGGATTGATCTAATGCAATAAAACTGGGTTGTAGAAAAGGTATGATCAAAGTGTGAACTTGCCTGCAATGTTGATGAAGATGATTCGCACTCAAAACTCGTGATAGATCTACTCATCACACTCCGGTCAATCTATCATAAGCAAACAATAGTAACCACACAATAAGTACTCATCTAATGCACAAGTAAAACTCGAATGAGAGAACGAACCAGAAAGTTCAACTTAAGAACTCCGGTTGCAAAGAAAGAAAGAACCGAACAAACAAACCGAAAACAAACGGCAGAAGAAACAACTCGGTTCTAGCAAGTTGAAACTAGGTCAAAATTTTACAGTAGCAAAAACTTGTTCAAGTTGATTAGACGGAACGGCGGTTTCGAGACGAAACTCCAGGCGCTTGAATCACCTGATTCCGATAAACGGGCGAGAAGATAAACTAGAACGAAGATCGGATCTGAGATCGCGATCGCGGAATAAATCCGACGAAAAGAAAAAGACGAACGGTTAAATGGACGGGCGTCGTTAACCGGGAATAATCGGTGATCACGTTCGTTGAGACAAACGATCCGAAAGAAAACGGAAAAATGATCTAGGGTTTCGGAAAAGAAACCGAAACAAAGAATCGGGGAGAAAAACCGGAAAAGAAAACCGGAACGGTTTCTTTTAAAAGAACCGAACCGCGAGGAAGAAAAAGAGAGGCGCGGGGCTACCTCCGACGAGGCGGGCGAACGGTGGTGACGACGGCGTGCTAGGGCGGCGGCGGCGGCGCTAGGGCACAAGGGCGGTGGCGCGGGTGTGGGGTGGCGCGGCGCTAGGGCACAAGGGCGGCGGCGCGGGGTGGCGCGGCGGCGGTGTAGGGCACGGGGTGGGGCGCGGCTTGGGAAGGAGAGGAGGTTTGGGTTGTTGGTGTGAGGATAGGGGGGGTCTATGGGGGTATTTATATTGGTGAGGGGGGATTTACTTGGGGTAGGGGACAAGAAATAGAGTAGGAATAGGAAATAGACTAAGAATAGGAAAGAATAAACGGAGTAGGACTAGGAATAACGAAACAAGGAAAAAGAGACAAGGGGGTGCCCTAGAATCCTAAAAGGATTCGGCAACAGGGAGAGGCGGCGGCGGTGTCCTGGCAGCGCTGGCGCTCGGCGCCTGGCGCCTGGGAGCGCAGGGGCGGCGACTTGGCTTGGGCCATGGCCCGGCTGGCCTGGCTCCTTTTCTTTTTTTTTTCTTTTTCTTATAAAAAAAATAATTCCGCGCGCAGAAAAACAAAGAAAAAGAAAACTAAACGAACTCCAAAATTTCTAAAGTAAATTTTCCCGACTCCTAAAAATGAGCCGAACAAAAAGAACTTTTCTCCGGGCCTAAAATGCAATTTTCGAAAACGCGCATTTTTCCCTATCCAAAGAAAAACAAACAAACACCGGAAAACGAAATTTGATCTATTTATTAAATCTTCATTTTTCCTATATTTTGGGAAAGTCATATTATTCCCTCTCTTATATTTTTGATAACGGAAAAATTATTGAAGAGGAAATAAATAAATCAAATGATCCTTTTTTCAAATTCGAGAAAACTATCAAATATGAAAATAACGAAATCTCCAACTCTCTCCGAAGGTCCTTGAGTTGCGTGAAATTTCTAGGATCGACCAAAATGCAAGAAAATAGGATATGCATGATGATCTAGTGTATTCCAATTTGAAAAAAATAAATTCAAAAGAACTTTGAATTTAATTCTTTGAAACTCCCAACTCATATTTCATAATTTGAAGAAGTCATTTTATCTTCTCTCGTGAAAATCATTGAGTTGCTTAAAGTTTATGAATTGGAAATATTTCCCAATGGAATTCAAATATTTTTCAAACACCCTTTTCATTTTAAATGGAAGAAGTCATGTCATCTTCTCTCTAGGGTTTTGTATTTGAAAAGAATTTGAATTCACGAAGATCAGAAAACAAATATGAAAGTTTGGGAAAGTCCTTTTATTCCCTCTCATTTAACTTTCAAAAAGAATTCGAATTTCACTCAATTTCACGCAATCAATCAAACAATCAATCAATCTATCTATTTGTTTATAACATTCCAAAATTTAGAATTTTGGGATGTTACAATGGGTTATGTTTTCTTACATCTGAGATGAATTATATTGTCTTGGATCTTCCAACATGATAAGCTTGCCTTTCCCCCTCATGCTAGCCAAATTCATTGCACCAAGTAGAGATACTACGTGTGCTTCCAAATACCCTTAAACCAGTCTTGCCATAAGAGTACACCATACCTACCTATGGATTGAGTAAGATCCATCAAGTAAGTTGTCATCGGTGCAAGTAATAAAAATTGCTCTCTAAATATGTATGATTAATTAGTGTGGAGGAAATAAGCTTTATACGATCGTGTGATATGGAAGTAATAAAAGCGACAGACTGCATAATAAAGGTCCATATCACAAGTGGCAATATAAAGGGATGTTGTTTCGCATTAAGATTTTGTGTGTCCAACCATAAAAGCGCATGACAACATCTGCTTCCCTCTGCGAAGGGCCTATCTTTTACTTTTATCTCCTACATTACATAAGAGTCATGGTGATCTTCACCCTTCCTTTTTACATTTTATCCTTTGGCAAGCACAATATGTTGGAAAGATCTAGGTATATATGGCTAATTGGATGTGAGTTTTCATGAACTATTACTGTTGACATTACCCTTGAGGTAAAACGTTGGGAGGCAACACTATAAGCCCCTATCTTTCTCTGTGTCCGATTGAAACTCCATACCCATAAGTATTGCGTGAGTGTCAGCAATTGTGAAAGACTATATGATAGTTGAGTATGTGGACTTGCTGAAAAGCTCTTATACATTGACTCTTTCCTATGTTATGATAAATTGCAATTGCTTCAATGACTGAGATTGTAGTTTGTTAGTTTACAATGAAGTTTACGATTCATACTTGATATTGTGATTAAATTATTACTCTAGCATAAGAGATTATATGACAAGAATTATATAAGTTGCTGTTCTAAGAATGATCATGATGACCTCATGTCCATATTTTATTTTTATCAACACCTCTATCTCTAAACATGTGGACATATTTTTCGATTTCGGCTTTTCGCTTGAGGACAAGCGAGGTCTAAGCTTGGGGGAGTTGATACATCCATTTTGCATCATGCTTTTATATCGATATTTATTGCATTATGGGCTGTCATTACACATTATGTCACAATACTTATGCCTATTCTCTCTTATTTTACAAGGTTTACATAAAGACGGAGAATGCCGGCAGCTGGGATTCTGGGTTGGAAAAGGAGCAAATATTAGAAACCTATTCTGCACAGCTCCAAAAGCAATGAAACTTCACGGATGATGTTTTCCAAATATATAAAAAATACTAAGCACAAGAACCTCACCAGGGGGGCCACACCCTTCCCACGAGGGTGGGGGCGCGCCCTACCCCCCTGGGCGCGCCCCCCTACCTCGTGGGCCCCCTGGTGGCCCTCCGTGGCCATCTTCTGCAATATGGAGTCTTTCGATGGGAAAAAATTAATAAGCCATCTTCTCGGACGAAACTCAGCCGCCACGAGGCGGAACCAATCTAGGGCTCTGGCGGAGCTGTTCTGCCGGGGAAACTTCTCTCCCGGAGGGGAAAATCATCGCCATCGTCATCACCAACGCTCCTCTCATCGGGAGAGGGCAATCTCCATCAACATCTTCATCAACACCATCTCCTCTCAAAACCCTAGTTCATCTCTTATATCCAATTCTTGTCTCCAAGTCCGGGATTGGTGCTACTAGGTTGCTAGTAGTGTTAATTACTCCTTGTAGTTGATGCTAGTTGGTTTAATTGGTGGAAGATCATATGTTCAGATCCTATATGCATATTAATACCCCTCTGATTATGAACATGTTTATGCTTTGTGAGTAGTTACTTTTGTTCCTGAGGACATGGGAGAAGTCTTGCTATTAGTAGTCATGTGAATTTGGTATTCGTTTGATATTTTGATGAGATGTATGTTGTCTCTCCTCTAGTGGTGTTATGTGAACATCGACTACATGACACTTCACCATTATTTGGGCCTAGGGGAAGGCATTGGGAAGTAATAAGTAGATGATGGGTTGCTAGAGTGACAGAAGCTTAAACCCTAGTTTATGCGTTGCTTCGTAAGGGGCTGATTTGGATCCATATGTTTCATGCTATGGTTAGGTTTACCTTAATACTTTTGTTGTATTTGCGGATGCTTGCAATAGAGGTTAATCATAAGTGGGATGTTTGTCCAAGTAAGGGCAGCACCCAAGCACCGGTCCACCCACATACCAAATTATCAAAGTACCGAACGCGAATCATATGAACGTGATGAAAACTAGCTTGACGATATTCCCATGTGTCCTCGGGAGAGCTTTACATCATATAAGAGTTTGTCCAGGCTTGTCCTTTGCTACAAAAGGATTGGGCCACCTTGCTGCACTTTATTTACTTTTGTTACTTATTGCTCGTTACAAATTATCCTATCACAAAACTATCTATTACCACTTATTTCAGTACTTGCAGAAAATACCTTGCTGGAAACTGCTTATCATTTCCTTCTGCTCCTCGTTGGTTCGACACTCTTACTTATCGAAAGGACTACAGTAGATCCCCTATACTTGTGGGTCATCACTCAACCACTCGTGGTAGACCTTGGGGTGGTCTCCAAACCCTCACAAACTTTCTAAGGGAGATCACAATGGTCGATTTCTCTCGGAAAGACTCCTACCGCCTAGGAGTCTCCAACCTCCAAGAGTAACAAGAACAATGGAGAAAAGCTCAAGACTTGCTCAAATCACGAATTCCTTTGGTGCAAAGGAGGGGAAGGAGTGGATCTATCACTTGGGTGGACAACTTCTCTCAAATGCTCTCAAATACCTTAGGGATCTAAGATTTGGTGCAGGAGAGTGAGAGAGAGAGAGTGAAAAGTGTTCTTGAGGATGTTTGAAATGAATGGTCAACCCTCCCACTGGATAGGAGAGAGATATTTATAGTGTGCCTCAATAAGTGGCCGTTGGAACCAAAACAACATAGCAGCGTCAGACATCCAACACTCACCGGACGTTCGAGGGCTCGGCAGACACCGGGCGTCCAATGTTTTGGCACGGTATATAAGGTATCGGATGACCGGAGGATCCCGGACGTCCGATGTTTTGGTTTTATGGAAAAGGTACCGGACGACCGGAGGATCCACGTTCGAAGTTTTGGTTCTCATGAGGAGTCGAACGTCCGGTGGAAACCGGAAATCCAATGTTTTGGTTCTGGAAAGGAGGTGCCGGATGTCCGGTGAATACCGGTCATGTGACACGCGTTGGTGTCCGACAAAAGCAAGGCACGGAAGATGAGATCCTAAAGAAGATCATTTGAGAAAGACTTTAGCGAGACCCCATGTTCCACTCTTAATAGTGCAGGATCCCTATTCTCAACAACAAGCATAAAAAGGTGCCTAAGCCAGTAGACTTGTTTCTTCTTTCTTGAGGAAGAAAAATATTTCCGAAGTCATAATCCACACACACAAGCCCGAGGGGAGTTAAACTTGAGATATACTTGACAAACTTTGTTTGTCCCCTATGAGTATATTATCATCAACATCAAAATAAGATTAAAGGCATGATTGCACTTTCAGTCTCCCCCCTTTTGGTAGTTGATGACAATATAGACATAGTACAAAAGAAATAAGGTTGTTCTATGCTTAAGACAGATTTATTGAAGAGCTCCTTGACACGTCTCCAACGTATCTATAATTTTTTTATTGTTCCATGCTATTATATTATCTATTTTGGATGGTTTATATGCATTGTTATGCTATTTTATATTATTTTGGGGACTAACCTATTAACCTAGAGCTTAGTGTCAGTTCCTGTTTTTTTCCTTATTTTAGAGTTTTGCAGAAAAGGAATATCAAACGGAGTCCAAGCGGAATGAAACTTTTGCGATGATTTTTCTTGGACCAAAAGACATCCAGAGGACTTGGAGTAAACGTCAGGAAAGCCATAAGGCGGCCACAAGGACCGAGGGCGCACCGCCAACCCTTGTGGGGCCCTCGTGACTCCACCGACCTATTTCTTCTGCCTATATATTCTCAAATATTCCCAAACCAACTAGGAGAGCCAAGAAAACATTTTCCACCACCACAACCTTATGTACCCGTGAGATCCCATCTAGGGGCCTTTTCTGGCATCCTGCCAGAGGGGGATTCGATCACGGAGGGCTTCTACATCAACACCATTTCCTCTCCGATGAAGCGTGAATAGTTTACCACAGACCCACAGGCCCATAGCTAGTAGCTAGATGGCTTCTTCTCTCTCTTTGATTCTCAATACCATGTTCTCCTCGATGTTCTTGGAGATCTATTCGATGTAATACCTTTTTGTGGTGTGTTTGCCGAGATCCAGTGAATTGTGGATATATGATCAGCTTATCTATGAATATTATTTGAATCTCCTCTGAATTCTTATATGCATGATTTGATATATTTGCAAGTCTCATCGAACTATCAATTTGGTTTGGCCAACTAGATTGGTTTTTCTTGCAATGGGAGAAGTGCTTAGCTTTGGGTTCAATCTTGTAGTGTCCTTTCCCAGTGATAGTAGGGGCTACAAGGCACGTATTGTATTGTTGCCATCGAGGATAACAAGATGGGGTTTTCATCAATTTCTTGAGTATATCCCGCCACATCATGTCATCTTGCTTAATGTGTTACTCTATTCTTCATGAACTTAATAATCTAGATGCAGGCAGGAGTCGGTCGATGTGTGGAGTAATAGTAGTAGATGCAGGCAGGAGTCGGTCTACTTGATATGGATGTGATGCCTATATTCATGATCATTGCCTTAGATATCGTCGTAACTTTGCGTTTTTCTATCAATTGCTCGGCAGTAATTTGTTCACCCACCATAATATTTTCTATCTTGAGAGAAGCCTCTAGTGAAACCTATGGCCCTCGGGTCTACTTTCCATCATATAAGTTTTCGATCTACTATTTTAGTTTCCTATTTACTTCCTTTGCAATGTTTTACTTTCTGTTCCATAAACCAAAAATACTAAAAAAATTACTTTACCATCTATCCATCTCTATCAGATCTCACTTTGCAAATAACCGCGAAGGGATTGACAACCCCTTTATCGCGTTGGGTGCAAGTTGGTGTTTGTTTGTGCAGGTATTCGGTGACTTGTGCATTGTCTCCTACTGGATTGATACCTTGGTTCTCAAAACTGAGGGAAATACTTACTCTACTTTTCTGCATCACCCTTTCCTCTTCAAGGGGAAAACCAACGCAAGCTCATGAAGTAGCAGCAAGAATTTCTGGCACCGTTGCCGGGGAGATCTACACCAAGTCAAGACATACCAAGTACCCATCATAAACTTTCATCCATGGCATTACATTATTCACCATTTGCCTCTCATTTTCCTCTCCCCCACTTCTAAAATGATTTTTGAAAAGATTTGCCTTTTCTTCACCCCTCTTCCGCCCGTCTTCTTTGCTTGCCTTTTTGTGTGCTCGTCTGTTGGATTGCTTGCTTGTCACGATGACTCAAGAGAATACCAAACTATGTGATTTTTCCAACACCAATAACAATGATTTTATTAGTACTCCGATTGCTCCCGCTACTAATGAGGAATCTTGTGACATTAATGCTGCTTTGTTGAATCTTGTTATGAAAGATCAATTTACCGACCTTCCTAGTGAAGATGCCGCATCCCATCTAAACAATTTCGTTTATTTTGTGATATTCAAAAGAAAAAAGATGTGGATAATGATATTGTTAAATTGAAGCTATTTTCATTCTCACTTCGAGATCGTGCTAAAACTTGGTTTTCATCTTCACCTAAAAATAGTATCGATTCATGGAATAAGTGTAAAGATGCTTTTATTTCCAAGTATTTTCCTCCCGCTAAGATCATCTCCCTTAGGAATGATATTATGAATTTTAAGCAACTTGATCATGAACATGTTGCACAATCTTGGGAGAGGATGAAATTAATGATATGAAATTGCCCTATGCATGGTTTGAATCCGTGGATGATTATACAATTTTTTATGCCGGATTGAATTTTGCTTCTAGAAATCTTTTAGATTCGGCCGTGGGAGGTACTTTTATGGAAATTACTTTAGGATAAGCTACAAAAATCCTAGATAATATTATGGTTAATTATTCTTAATGCCATACCGAAAGATCTTCCATTAGTAAAAAAAGTGCATGTAATTGA
Organism: Triticum aestivum; assembly: GCF_018294505.1. Lineage (NCBI taxonomy): Eukaryota > Viridiplantae > Streptophyta > Magnoliopsida > Poales > Poaceae > Triticum > Triticum aestivum. Next base: position 236,065,071 of record NC_057809.1, read on the forward strand.
AGAGATTAATGTTTTGAGTGGAAAGATGGATGAGCTTATGAAATTGTTTGCTTGCAAGAGTGCTCCTATTGATCCTAATGATATGCCATTGTCTACTTTGATTGATAATAATAATGAATCTATGGATGTGAATGTTCTTGGTAGGAACAATTTTGGTAATAACGCGTATAGAGGTAATTTTAATCCTAGACCGTTCCCTAGTAATTCCTCTAATAATTATGGTAATTCCTACAACAACTCTTATGGAAATTATAATAAGATTCCCTCTGAATTTGAGAATAGTGTTAAATAATTTATGAGTTCACAAAAGAATTTCAATGCTTTGATTGAAGAAAAATTGCTTAAGATTGATGATTTGGCTAGGAATGTGGATAGAATTTCTCTTGATGTTGATTCCTTGATGTTGGGGGGTGCTGATCCACCAACACCTATGGGGACAGGGCCCCTTTCGGTTCGGTGGGAGGCGGAAAGCGCACAAAGAGCGGATCGAGGCAGTACACGCGGGCGATTTTATCCAGCTTCGGGCCGCACGGATGCGTAAAACCCTACTGCTGCTTGTTTGTGTGTATTGAATCTTTGCTCAGGAGCGATCGACGCTACCAGACTGAGCGTGGGAGTGTTTCTGGTGTCTCGAATGAGCCGAACCGGCCGAACCCCCTCTATGTTGCGCCTGGGCCTCCTTTTATACTTTCAAGGGGTCACCGACAGGTGGCAACGTAGACTAGAAGGGTAAAAATAGAAAAGGATGCGGTAGGTGCAGCTACCGCTACTGTGGATACAGTGCATCCTACCTAACTCTGACGGCATGGGACAAGGGCATTAAATGCCTGTTTGAGTCTCCTAAATAGTGCAAAAGGTGACCGTTAGGAGCGCCACCGTTTGCCACGATGGGCTTCTCTTCATCTCCGCTTGCCACCACGTACCCCTAGCTGCACGGCCTCCTGCCACGTGTGCTTGGGAGAGTCCTAGAGCGACACGTTAGCAGGTGTGCTGGAGCGCGGGCACGAAGTGGGGGTTTCCCGCGGCAAGCTCCTTGCCGCGGCCGTCGTCTTGTCGTGTCCGGAAGCTTGTCGCTCGCCGGATCTTGCCGGGACGCAGGGCGCGTCGCGGCAAGCTTTCTTGGTATGCCTTGAGTGGCCTTCCCGGCAAGCTCCTCTTGCCGGGGTCTTGTCTCTTCCCGGCAAGATCCTCTTGCCGGGGCCTTGGTTGGCCTTCCCGGCAAGCTCCTCTTGCCGGGGCCTTGGCTCTTCCCGGCAAGATCCTCTTGTCGGGGCCTTGGTTGGCCTTCCCGGCAAGCTCCTCTTGCCGGGGCCTTGGTTTGTGTACTTTGTTCTTGAATGGTCTTCAAGGGAACCACAGAGAGTCTTGGCGGTCACCCGGCAAGCCTTGCCGCGGGGTGCTGCAACTGCCCGTGCACGAGTTCGGGATACTAGGGTACCCCTACTGTAGTACACCGACACTTGAAAATTAGATATATTCCACATAAGCATGATATCAATGAGTATCTCAAAGCTATGAGAACTTCCATTGATGAGTGCAAAGAGAGAACTGCTAAGATGCGTGCTAAAAAAGATTGGTTTATAAAAGCGTGTTCTTCTAGTTTCCGTGAAAATAATGATGAAGATCTTAAAGTGATTGATGTGACTCCTATTGAATCTTTGTTTTCCAATATAAATCTTGATAAATATGGGGCTGGAGATGATTCAACTTTAGTTAGAAGGTGTCCCAATGATTCGGAGTTTTTAGATCTTGATACAAAAATTGATAAAAGTGGGATTGTAGAGGTCAAAACATTAGGTAGCAATGAACCCACTCTTTTGGATTTCAAGGGATTTAATTATGATAATTGTTCTTTAATAGATTGTATTTTCTTGTTGCAATCCATGTTGAATTCTCCTCATTCTTATAATCAAAACAAAGCTTTTACTAAACATATCATTGATGCTACGATGCAATCCTTTGCAGAAAAGATTGAATTGGAAGTTTCTATCCCTAAAAAACTTAATGATGAGTGGGAACCTTCTATTAAGATTAAGATTAAAGATTATGAGTGCCATGCTTTGTGTGATTTGGGTGCTAGTGTTTCCACGATTCCAAAAACTTTATGTGATGTGTTAGGTTTCCGTGAATTTGATGATTGTTCCTTAAATTTGCATCTTGCGGATTCCACTATTAAGAAACCTATGGGAAGGATTAATGATGTTCTTATTGTTGAAAATAGGAATTATCTGCCCGTAGATTACATTGTTCTTGATATAGATTGCAATCCTGCATGTCCTATTATTCTTGGTAGACCTTTCCTTAGAACGATTGGTGCAATTATTGATATGGAAGAAGGAAACATTAGATTTCAATTTCCGTTAAAGAAAGGCATGGAACACTTCCCAAGAAAGAAAATTAAATTGCCTTATGAATCTATTATGAGAGCCACTTATATATTCCATGCCAAAGATGATGATACTTAGATCTATTCATGTTTTATGCCTAGCTAAGGGCGTTAAACAATAGCACTTGTTGGGAGGCAACCCAATTTTATTTTATTTTGTTTTTGCTTTTTACGTTATGTTTTGCAATAAATAATTCATCTTGCCTCTGGTTAGATGTGGTTTTATGTTTTAACTAGTAGAATGCATGTGCGTTGCTATGGGTTTTTGAAATATTTTGATGGAGTTATGTAAACATATTACATGTTAAAATTCACATGTAGAGACAAGATAGTATAGGCACAATCACGTAATAATTGAAGCCCACTTGTGACGCCCGGGTAATTAAGCTACATTAATCCCCGCTAATGATGCCACGTCACCTCGGTTACTGTGGATAAACTCGCGTTAGTTCGGAACCTAGTTCGAAATTTCAAATTTAAAACCGAGGCAAACAATAAAAGTTTTCAAACATTAAAACTAAAATGTTCGGAGTGTGCCAATTAATGCTTAGGTATTTATGTTGAAGAAACCACGCTTTTACAAAATGCCTAAATACTTTAAAAGAAATTAAAACAGAAAAGAAATAATAGAAAGAAAAGGAAAGAAATAAAAATACAAATAAAAAGAAAGACCCCACACCCCCGCGCTGGGCCTCAGCCCAGCTGGCCACCCAACCGGGCCGGCCCACCTAACCCCTCCATAACCCCCCACCGACGGAAACCCTAGACCGACCCCCCCCCCACTTCCCCACTCGCCCCTCCCGCACGATCCCCTCTACTCCCTCTGTTTCGCCCGATCCAGATCGGGGGAAATGCCCTGACGCCGCGTAGTCGCAGCCACCTCATCGACGCGCCCCCCCGGAGACCCTCCTCGCCGGAGCGGCCCCCCCCATCGCCCATGCCGTCGTCGCTCCGTCCATGGCTCCTCGCCGGCTCCACCAACCCTCACCACCCTCTCCCCGACCTGGACGCGTCGCCCCCGACCCCGTCGTCATCGCCGGCGCCAGGCGCCGCCTCGCTGGCGCTGCCCCACCGCCGCCGCCCTGTGCCGGGTCGACCTCGCCGTGGCCTCCTCATCTCCTCCCCACGGGTCGCCCCCGAGCCTCGCCGCCCCGCTTCTCTTCAACGCTGGTGAGGCCCTCGGCCTCTCCCCCCTCGATCTGTGTCGCCGGCGCCGTTCACTGCCCGCGCGCGCATGACCCCGCGCTCGCTGCCCTGCTCGCCAGCCGGACCTCGCCGTCCCGCACCTGCGCCCCCCCGCTGCTCGCCTAGCTCGTCAGCCCCGCGCAGCTTGCCGCGGGTGCCCGCCGCTCCCCCTGGCCGCTACTACCGCGCCGTCCCGCCTCAACCGTTGCTGCGCCGCGGCCTTGATCTGCCGCCGTGCCCCGGTGGCCTTGCACCGCCGTGCTCCCTCGGGCACGAGCGCCCGCAACCAGCGCCCGCCCCGTTAACCACTGCCCGGATCCACTATGGCCCCTGTGCCTATGACATGAGGGGCCCAGGCCCTAGAACGAAAATAAAAAAAAGATTTAATAAAATAAATAAATAAAATAATTAAAATATTAATTAGTTAATTAATTAAAGAAATAATTAACTTAATTGATCCTGATTAGATTAACCTAATCACCTAGTTAGTTAATTAATCTATTAGGTTAGTTAACAGTCAATGACAGCTGGGACCCACACGTCAGTTTGACCAGTCAACGCCCCTGTTGACTGCTGACGTCATGCTGACGTCATGATGACGTCAGCAAACACTGTTTTGGATAAGGTTGGATTTAAATGAATTAATAAAATCAGAAAATGATTTAAATCTTTAGAAAATCATATCTTTTAATCCGTAACTCGGATGAAAATACTTTCTACATGAAAGTTGCTCAGAACGATGAGACGAATCCGGATACGCGGTCCGTTCGTCCGCCACACACCCCTAACCTATCGAACCCGCTACTTTCCCCCTTCGGCTCCTCTGCCCGAAAACACGAAACACCGGGGATACTTTCCCGGGGGTTTTCCCCCCTTCACCGGTATCACCTACTACCGCGTTAGGGCACACCGAACACCGCGTATTGCCTTGATATATTTTGTGGTGCTTTGTTTGCTCTGTATTCATTATTTCTTCCCCCTCTTCTCTCCGGTAGACTACGAGACCGACGCTGCTGCTGACCAGTTCGACTACGGAGTTGACGACCCCTCCTTCTTGCCAGAGCAACCAGGCAAGCCCCCCCCTTGATCACCAGATATCGCCTATTCTCCTCTATACTGCTTGCATTAGAGTAGTGTAGCATGTTACTGCTTTCGTTAATCCTATTCTGATGCATAGCCTGACATTGTCGCTACATCTGTTGATACCTTACCTGCAATCCTAAATGCTTAGTATAGGATGCTAGTTTATCACCCTTGGCCCTACATTCTTGTCAGTCTGCCTTGCTATACTATTGGGCCGTGATCACTCGGGAGGTGATCACGGGTATATACTATACATACATACATACTATACAGATGGTGACTAAAGTCGGGTCAGCTCATTGAGTACCCGCAAGTGATTCGGATAAGGGGGCTGAAAGGACAGGTGGCTCCATCCCGGTAGAGGTGGGCCTGGGTTCCCGACGGCCCTCGACTGTTACTTTGTGGCGGAGCGACAGGGCAGGTTGAGACCACCTAGGAGACAGGTGGGCCTGGCCCTGTTCGGCGTTCGCGGATACTTAACACGTTTAACGAGATCTTGGTATTTGATCTGAGTCGGCTACGAGCCTATACGCACTAACCATCTACGTGGGAGTAGTTATGGGTATCCCAACGTCGTGGTACCAGCCGAAGCACTTCAGACGTCAGCGACGGAGCGGCGCGCGCCGGATTGGACTGGAACGCCTACTAGGCTAGGTCTGCTTCCGGCCGCCCTTGCAACGTGCAGGTGTGCTCAGGGCGATGGGCCCAGACCCCTGCGCGCTTAGGTTTAGACCGGCGTGCTGGCCTCTCTGTTTTGCCTAGGTGGGGCTGCGACGTGTTGATCTTCCGCGGCCGGGCATGACCCAGGAAAGTGTGTCCGGCTAAATGGGATCAAGCGTGTTGGGTTATGTGGTGCACCCCTGCAGGGAAGTTAATCTATTCGAATAGCCGTGATCTTCGGTAACAGGACGACTTGGAGTTGTACCTTGACCTTATGACAACTAGAACCGGATACTTAATAAAACACACCCTTCCAAGTGCCAGATACAACCGGTGGTCGCTCTCCCTCAGGGATACGAGGGGAGGATCGCCGGGTAGGATTATGCTATGCGATGATACTTGGAGATGCTACTTGAAGATGCTACTTGGAGGACTTCAATCTACTCTCTTCTACGTGCTGCGAGTCGGAGGCTGCCAGAAGCGTAGTCTTCGACAGGATTAGCTATCCCCCTCTTATTCTGGCATTCTGCAGTTCAGTCCACTGATATGGCCTCCTTACACATATACCCATGCATATGTAGTGTAGTTCCTTGCTTGCGAGTACTTTGGATGAGTACTCATGGTTGCTTTCTCCCCCCTTTTTCCCCTTTCCTTTCTTTCTGGTTGTCGCAACCAGATGCTGGAGTCCAGGAGCCAGACGCCACCGTCGACGACGACCCCTACTACACCGGAGATGCCTACTACTACGTGCAGCCCGCTGACGACGACCAGGAGTAGTTAGGAGGATCCCAGGCAGGAGGCCTGCGCCTCTTTCGATCTGTATCCCAGTTTGTGCTAGCCATCTTATGGCAACTTGTTTAACTTATGTCTGTACTCAGATATTGTTGCTTCCGCTGACTCGTCTATGATCGAGCACTTGTATTCGAGCCCTCGAGGCCCCTGGCTTGTATTATGATGCTTGTATGACTTATTTTATTTGTAGAGTTGTGTTGTGATATCTTCCCGTGAGTCCCTGATCTTGATCGTACACATTTGCGTGCATGATTAGTGTACGGTCAAATCGGGGGCGTCACAAGTTGGTATCAGAGCCGACTGCCTGTAGGAATCCCCCTTCCAACTCCTTGGCCGAAGTCGAGTCTAGACTTTACAAAACTTTTACTAACATGGCTGTGCGGCCCATGGGCCCACGTCGCCATTGGGTGGTACTAGGATCTTTTACTCCTCGACCTTTACTCTGGGACGCTGATCTCTCCTCTATTCGGGTTAAATGAAGTTTACTAAATCTAACAATAGGATCTCGTTATCACTTTCACCCGGAGAGCCCCTTGTTACTGATGATCGTCTGCTGCACCAGAAGACCCTGAAGATACTCTCCGCTGTTAACCCGAGAACTTGTGTTCATCGCGTTTGCAATTCCCCTTCCACCACAAACCCTTATGGATAACTACTTGCAGTTGTTATTCTTACATTCATCCCCAGTTGGTCTTGTTATTACAAGATAACCTGAAAACTCGTCGTTGTTTCGATAATCCTTTGAGCTTACTGCCTTGCTGTTCTTTGTCACCTGAATACCCCTACGGTTAATTATTGCAATTATCGAGTATCCGCTCACCCCCAGTTGTTCATGAGTTTCACAAAAGTCTTCGAAATATTATTCGATCTTCTGAAAATCCTTTGGAGCCTTTGGCTCTTGAAATTCTTGCTTGCTCGCATTATGGTTAATCCCATAAGTCTCGTAGTCTTATTGACATTCCTTGTCATTATCATTTTGGGTCTATTGACTCAATATGTTTGCGAATACACGCAATCATCATTGATCCTTATAAATTACTTTTCCGGCTGAGCTGCCATTCTTTTAACTGGAATTGGTTCTCGACCAATTGAATTGTCTTTGATTGTACCCTAAGGCTATTCAACTTATCCACCCCTAATCAGAGCATTGCTTCTGATCCCTTGATTTGGGAATCATAATTCCTTTACATTTGACAATTGAGTTAGTCAGTTGTTTCTATAATCCGGTGCACTTGCATTCCTTCTTCCTTTGATAGAGTATCGATACCCACACCAGCTCCGTTGTGGACCATCGGTTCCTTTGTTGGATTTTATGTCCTTCATAATTAATCACCTTGTGAGCTCTTTCCCCTGATACATAATGCCTTTGGTACATTGTATCCTCTGCTTGACCAACAATGCTCTACTTTCGAGCTTGTATTAATTACCCCGAAGTTTGTGGTATGTGTTCGTAAGATGCCCGGATGGGTTGAACCTATGCCTTCCTTAATATGTGTGAACTCGGAAGATTTCACGAGTCATACTCATCTGATATTTCACCAGGTAAAACTTTCAACACTAATGCCTTTATCAAAGCGAGAAGTGAATGGAAGATTATACATTGAAGAAGTGGGAGTCGACCTTGAACTTGTGTTCATGCCCATGGACACGATGTAGATCTTATCATTAAAGCTTCTCTTAAATAAATTATTCCTTTGGTATAAGTTCACCTTATATCTAGGATCTGGCCTTTTGCAACCGTGGTTCCGACCATGATTGTTCTTCTTTGATCTCATTTCTCGGACAAGTTGAAACAATTGTCTTCTATGGATCAATACACCAGTCCAACCTTTACTTTGATCTTGTGTCGAGTATTACCCCCCTGGTATCTCGAGATTATCATGGAACTACATAACTTTTTATGAGTTCTTCATCAAGTACTACCTTCCCACTGATTCCAATTTTTCGCGGGCTCTGAGTTATTGAACACTCAAAGACACCGATAACTGAACCGAGTCCGCTCTTCGGTTCAACAACTCTTCAGTAAGCTTCTATAAGTACGAGTTTGTACCCGATCACGTCATTCCTAGCCTATTTGGCTATATCATTGTCGTGACGATTCTAACTGTGCTACCTGATCCTTATTCTCGGAGCACCAATTTTCGACGATGAACTAACCTTATGTCGATCCTCATCATCATATCATTTCGCATTGAACAACAAGCTTGGTTTCGAGTTTGTGTCGTACCCTTGTTTCCAATAACCTTTCACTTCATCATTACTTGACTTGATGTCGTTACCGATCGATTACATCTTCATGAACTCTCGCGACAAAGGTGTCGTGATCATCAACATTATGAGCTCTTCCAGGATATCAATTGAGTTCATGATGAGAAATACCATCCTTGCACCTGATGATTTGTGTTACCTTTGACCACTTATTTGCCTTCCGTTCAACACAAACTTGTTCGTGTTTTGAGTTATACCTTGAGATCCCTACTATCCAGCATTTGTTCTTTCTTACCTTGGAGTATTACCATCTTTTAGTATCAAGGATGTTGTGAGGACTGCTCCACCTCTTAAAGAGTTCTTGGTATAGTGATACTACTCACCATCACCACTCTTTCATGGTCCTCGTGTTGATTCCAACCGGGGTACCAACAAGTGAACGGTGCTGTTTGGATCCTGCACTCCTACCAACCCTATTGCTTTGAAGTTAATAGTCGGCCGTTCATTCTTAGTCTATTGATTATTGAATCACCATTCCGACATTGGTCGTGCAACCCAACCCGTATTTCGGGCGCACCGTTCAACCAATGTTTAATTATGTATGTTTTCCTCGAGCATATCCCATTTTATTGTTTAATCTGACATATGTTATCCCCTTATCCACATAATTGTGGAGATCCATCTTTTGGATACCTCGTTGAATTATCGCTGAGTCCATCAGCCACCTCATCATCCTCTCCTTGGGTTAATGATGAACTCTTGTTAACGGAAACCACTTCTTAGTTCATTTCCCGAGAATCTTACAGTGTCATCCCGTCAATTTGTGTTGTGCCTTTTCTTCTCGGACATCCTGAGTCTCAGGTATCCTGACACCAATCGGATCTGAATCTCGGTCAGATATGATGGTTGGAACATATTTACAAGAGTTATAACATTGGTCCTTTGATGACCCGGTAACATGATGTCATGCCTAGCACCCCCCCCCCCCGGGTGGAGGACCTATTATTGTAGTATCCTTTTTAACAAGGTTAACCATGCTTCCATGAGGAAATTGTAAGACTTATTCTACAAGTTATTCCAGATGGATCCTTTGTGTTTCCAAAGTCTGATCTTCACAGGATGACCATGTCAATGCTATCTCGAAGCATGTCTATGGTACTCGGATTTTCAACAAGAACATTTGAAGCCCAATGCTAAATGTTTCCTGCTCTATTATCCAAACACCGTGTATGGGTAATGTCATGAAAATTCTTCCCCTTACCTAATGAGTTTCTACATTATATCATGTCTTGGATATTATGCTCTCCTTGTCCTTGGGAAGGATATACCCTTGAAATATGTGTTTAAACACATTTTCCTTTCCATTGTTCTGTATAAACATAATAATCACTTTTCCTTTCCCTTGGTTTGTTTAAACCTTCTTGTGATCTATATAATATAAGCAGTAATATCCCTGCTCATGTAAACACCTCGGTGTACCATCTTGTTTGGTGTAACCCTGTTACTATTGTTGATGACATTCCGGTAGCCACCGATGGACGAGAACTTTGCCTATTGGTCCGCCTCGTTCAACGAGCAGGAAATGGTTCTCTTCGTCCCTCGCCCTCGGTATCGATGTTGTTGCCGACATATTTGACAGGCTACCCTTTGACACGCCTTACTATCATGACCGTGCAAAATGTCGGCCCCCCTTCCTACTTCAACCACATGATGGGCCCATAACCCACAGTTCCACAGGATCGAAACCTGACTCTCCTATACACCCTGTTGCCAAAGTTATTCCTATAGCTTGACTTCGTATGTAATTCCTGAGCCACCTTCAATCTGGTATCAGACAAATACTTATTCTCGTGGCTTCGAACCCCTTTCACGCCACATATCAGACATCGAACGATTGCCTGCCCGCTCGAAACTTCCCAGGATACCTCCTTACTCTGCTCTTGATATTTTCTTAAGTTTCAATTCGAGAGTTACTTCCGCCACCCTCCCCGATGTTATCGACCAGATAGTCAAACCTGCAGAGGTCCATTCTCTCGGAATACCCACCCTTTATCCTTTCGTAAGTACGTTGGAGATCCTGAAGCAAAGGAAGCAAAGGACGACATCACCAAGATGACCTGAAGCAGAGAAATGAAGATGTCAATGTAATGGATCGACCTCTTCAAGAAGAGCAACCAAGACTGAGAAGATTCGTTAGGATTTCGTAACCAGACCTTCCCCCTTATACCCCCTCTTAAATCTCGGGACGAGATTTCTTGTAGTGGAGGAGAATTGTGACGCCCGGGTAATTAAGCTACATTAATCCCCGCTAATGATGCCACGTCACCTCGGTTACTGTGGATAAACTCGCGTTAGTTCGGAACCTAGTTCGAAATTTCAAATTTAAAACCGAGGCAAACAATAAAAGTTTTCAAACATTAAAACTAAAATGTTCGGAGTGTGCCAATTAATGCTTAGGTATTTATGGTGAAGAAACCACGCTTTTACAAAATGCCTAAATACTTTAAAAGAAATTAAAACAGAAAAGAAATAATAGAAAGAAAAGGAAAGAAATAAAAATACAAATAAAAAGAAAGACCCCACACCCCCGCGCTGGGCCTCAGCCCAGCTGGCCACCCAACCGGGCCGGCCCACCTAACCCCTCCATAACCCCCCACCGACGGAAACCCTAGACCGACCCCCCCCACTTCCCCACTCGCCCCTCCCGCACGATCCCCTCTACTCCCTCTGTTTCGCCCGATCCAGATCGGGGGAAATGCCCTGACGCCGCGTAGTCGCAGCCACCTCATCGACGCGCCCCCCGGAGACCCTCCTCGCCGGAGCGGCCCCGCCATCGCCCATGCCGTCGTCGCTCCGTCCATGGCTCCTCGCCGGCTCCACCAACCCTCACCACCCTCTCCCCGACCTGGACGCGTCGCCCCCAACCCCGTCGTCATCGCCGGCGCCAGGCGCCGCCTCGCTGGCGCTGCCCCACCGCCGCCGCCCTGTGCCGGGTCGACCTCGCCGTGGCCTCCTCATCTCCTCCCCACGGGTCGCCCCCGAGCCTCGCCGCCCCGCTTCTCTTCAACGCTGGTGAGGCCCTCGGCCTCTCCCCCCTCGATCTGTGTCGCCGGCGCCGTTCACTACCCGCGCGCGCATGACCCCGCGCTCGCTGCCCTGCTCGCCAGCCGGACCTCGCCGTCCCGCACCTGCGCCCCCCCCCCTGCTCGCCTAGCTCGTCGGCCCCGCGCAGCTTGCCGCGGGTGCCCGCCGCTCCCCCTGGCCGCTACTACCGCGCCGTCCCGCCTCAACCGTTGCTGCGCCGCGGCCTTGATCTGCCGCCGTGCCCCGGTGGCCTTGCACCGCCGTGCTCCCTCGGGCACGAGCGCCCGCAACCAGCGCCCGCCCCGTTAACCACTGCCCGGATCCACTATGGCCCCTGTGCCTATGACATGAGGGGCCCAGGCCCTAGAACGAAAATAAAAAAAAAAGATTTAATAAAATAAATAAATAAATAAATAAAATAATTAAAATATTAATTAGTTAATTAATTAAAGAAATAATTAACTTAATTGATCCTGATTAGATTAACCTAATCACCTAGTTAGTTAATTAATCTATTAGGTTAGTTAACAGTCAATGACAGCTGGGACCCACACGTCAGTTTGACCAGTCAACGCTCCTGTTGACTGCTGACGTCATGCTGACGTCAGCAAACACTGTTTTGGATAAGGTTGGATTTAAATGAATTAATAAAATCAGAAAATGATTTAAATCTTTAGAAAATCATATCTTTTAATCCGTAACTCGGATGAAAATACTTTCTACATGAAAGTTGCTCAGAACGACGAGACGAATCCGGATACGCGGTCCGTTCGTCCGCCACACACCCCTAACCTATCGAACCCGCTACTTTCCCCCTTCGGCTCCTCTGCCCGAAAACACGAAACACCGGGGTTACTTTCCCGGGGTTTCCCCCCCCCCCTTCACCGGTATCACATACTACCGCGTTAGGGCACACCGAACACCGCGTATTGCCTTGATATATTTTGTGGTGCTTTGTTTGCTCTGTATTCATTATTTCTTCCCCCTCTTCTCTCCGGTAGACTACGAGACCGACGCTGCTGCTGACCAGTTCGACTACGGAGTTGACGACCCCTCCTTCTTGCCAGAGCAACCAGGCAAGCCCCCCCCTTGATCACCAGATATCGCCTATTCTCCTCTATACTGCTTGCATTAGAGTAGTGTAGCATGTTACTGCTTTCGTTAATCCTATTCTGATGCATAGCCTGACATTGTCGCTACATCTGTTGATACCTTACCTGCAATCCTAAATGCTTAGTATAGGATGCTAGTTTATCACCCTTGGCCCTACATTCTTGTCAGTCTGCCTTGCTATACTATTGGGCCGTGATCACTCGGGAGGTGATCACGGGTATATACTATACATACATACATACTATACAGATGGTGACTAAAGTCGGGTCAGCTCATTGAGTACCCGCAAGTGATTCGGATAAGGGGGCTGAAAGGACAGGTGGCTCCATCCCGGTAGAGGTGGGCCTGGGTTCCCGACGGCCCTCGACTATTACTTTGTGGCGGAGCGACAGGGCAGGTTGAGACCACCTAGGAGACAGGTGGGCCTGGCCCTGTTCGGCGTTCGCGGATACTTAACACGTTTAACGAGATCTTGGTATTTGATCTGAGTCGGCTACGAGCCTATACGCACTAACCATCTACGTGGGAGTAGTTATGGGTATCCCGACGTTGTGGTATCAGCCGAAGCACTTCAGACGTCAGCGACGGAGCGGCGCGCGCCGGATTGGACTGGAACGCCTACTAGGCTAGGTCTGCTTCCGGCCGCCCTCGCAACGTGCAGGTGTGCTCAGGGCGATGGGCCCAGACCCCTGCGCGCTTAGGTTTAGACCGGCGTGCTGGCCTCTCTGTTTTGCCTAGGTGGGGCTGCGACGTGTTGATCTTCCGCGGCCGGGCATGACCCAGGAAAGTGTGTCCGGCCAAATGGGATCAAGCGTGTTGGGTTATGTGGTGCACCCCTGCAGGGAAGTTAATCTATTCGAATAGCCGTGATCTTCGGTAACAGGACGACTTGGAGTTGTACCTTGACCTTATGACAACTAGAACCGGATACTTAATAAAACACACCCTTCCAAGTGCCAGATACAACCGGTGGTCGCTCTCCCTCAGGGATACGAGGTGGTCACGCAGATGAGACTTCAAGGCATTCTTGGAGGTGATCAACCAAGTGACAACATCATGGTTTTGAGTGCAGGAGAAGTTGAGGGCCTTCATCATGGCAGAGTGGGCCTTCCCAAGAAAATGGGCAAGACGCCCAACTGACGCAGAGTTGGAAGTGGAGGGATGCGACTGAGTAGCAGACCTACTAGCAGGGGCAGACTTGGAGGAACCCTTTGGAGCAAAATTGTTGGCCATGTGAGGAGGAATAATCCACTTCTCATGCACATGAGTGCGGACAAGAGAGAAAGAAGCCACACTCTCAATAAGAGCCTGAATGAATGGAGCATGAGGGAAGGCACGCTTATACTGAAAGGTAGCAAGACGTATTTCATGCCATAGAAAATGAGGAATATTTATCTTCCCTCTGGGAGATTCATAGAGGTGTGACATAAGATCAATGCCATAGCTGCTGCAAGATCCCTTGTCACCCATCTTGGGATAGATGGTGCAGATGACGCATTGGTAAATGATGTAGTAAGGAGATCTCCAAATAGAAACTTGATTCAGATCCTTCATCTTTTCCTCCTTAGTATGATCATCTAGCTCCTTAAGAAGATAGCCACAAGCCTCAACGACTTTGGGTTTGTGATTGGTGTCATCTTTATGGACCTTGAATCCAATGTCAGGAAACCCAAGTGCAGCGACAAAGTGACCATAAGTGGCAGTGAGCTCGGTGTCAGAGGTCATCCAGGTGACGCTCTTGTTAGGAGCAAAGAAGCATGTGGCATAAAACTGATGTATAGCAGCCTGGTTAAATCATGCTGAAAGGCAAATGGAGCAGCAAGACCGGATGACTCAGTGAGATCAATGGCGCCCGGATACTTCACGGGATGAGCCCGAATGTGCTCCAAGTCAATGAAGTGGTGCAAAGAGAGAGACCCTTTGGGAGGACAACGGAGGTGTAGATATCTGCCTGGAAATTTGTGCGAAAACGTTGATCTAGAGAGTCTTGAACCACCTCGAATTGATCAACATCGCGCCAAAACTTAAGATATCCAGGCTTGGGCACTTTGGTGAAATCCATGAGGACACTGATATGTCTCCAACGTATCTATAATTTTTTATTGTTCCATGCTGTTATATTATCAATATTGGATATTTTATAATCATTTTATATCATTTTTGGTACTAACTTATTGACATAGTGCCAAGTGCTAGTTGCTATTTTTTGCATGTTTTTTACATCTCAGAAAATCAATACCAAACGGAGTCCAAATGCAACGAAACTTTACGGAGATTTTTTATGGTCCATAAGACACCTAGTGGGCCAAGGCTGCGCCTAGGGGTACTCCGAGGAGAGCACAACCCACCAGGGTGCACCAGGGGGCCCAGGCGCGCCCTGGTGGGTTGTGCCCACCTCGGGTGCCGCCCGGACCGCCTCTTTGCTCTATAAATACCCCAATATTCCGGAAACCCTAGGGGAGTCGACCAAAATCAATTCCAGCCGCTGCAAAGTCCAGAACCACCAGATCCAATCTAGACACCATCACGGATGGGGTTCACTGCTACCTCTTGAGCACTGCGTTGGTTTTCCCTGAAGAGGAAGGGATGATGCAGCAAAGTAGCGTAAGTATTTCCCTCAATTTTTGAGAACCAAGGTATCAATCCAGTTGGAGGCTATGCGCGAGTCCCTTGCACCTGCACAAAACAAATAAATCCTCGCAGCCAACGCGATAAGGGGTTGTCAATCCCTACACGGCCACTTACGAGAGTGAGATCTAATAGATATGATAAGATAATATTTTTGGTATTTTTGTGATAAAGATGCAAAGTAAAGTAAAAGCAAAGTAAAAAGCAAAGGAAATAACTAAGTAGCAGGAGATTAATATGATGAAGATAGACCCGGGGGCCATAGGTTTCACTAGTGGCTTCTCTCGAGAGCATAAATATTCTACGGTGGGTGAACAAATTACTGTTGAGCAATTGACAGAATTGAGCATAGTTATGAGAATATCTAGGAATGATCATGTATATAGGCATCACATCTGAGACAAGTAGACCGACTCCTGCCTGCATCTACTACTATTACTCCACTCATCGACCGCTATCCATCATGCATCTAGAGTATTAAGTTAAAAACAGAGTAATGATGTAAGCAAGATGACATGAAGTAGAGGGATAAACTCATGCAATATGACGAAAACCCCATCTTGTTATCCTCGATGGCAACAATACAATACATGCCTTGCTGCCCCTACTGTCACTAGGAAAGGACACCTTAAGATTGAACCCAAAGCTAAGCACTTCTCCCATTGCAAGAAAGATCAATCTAGTAGACCAAACCAAACTGATAATTCGAAGAGACTTGCAAAGATAACCAATCATACATAAAAGAATTCAGAGAAGATTCAAATATTGTTCATAGATAGACTTGATCATAAACCCACAATTCATCTGTCTCAACAAACACACCGCAAAAAGAAGATTACATCGAATAGTTCTCCACAAGAGAGGGAGAGAACATTGTATTGAGATCCAAAAAGAGAGAAGAAGCTATCTAGCTAATAACTATGGACCCGTAGGTCTGAGGTGAACTACTCACACTTCATCGGAGGGGCTATGGTGTTGATGTAGAAGCCCCCCGTGATCGATGCCCCTCCGACAGAGCTCCGGAACATGCCCCAAGATGGGATCTCGTGGATACAGAAAGTTACGGTGGTGGAATTAGGGTTTTGGCTCCGTATCTTATTGTTTGGGGGTACGTAGGTATATATAGGAGGAAGGAGTACGTCGGTGGAGCAACAGGGGGCCCACGAGGGTGGAGGGCGCGCCTGGGGAGCGTAGGCATGCCCCCTACCTCGTGGTCTCCTCTTTTGTGTCTTGACGTAGGGTCCAAGTCTCCTGGGTCTTGTTCGTTGAG
Organism: Triticum aestivum; assembly: GCF_018294505.1. Lineage (NCBI taxonomy): Eukaryota > Viridiplantae > Streptophyta > Magnoliopsida > Poales > Poaceae > Triticum > Triticum aestivum. The sequence goes on from NC_057809.1 coordinate 236,081,480, forward strand.
AAAATCACGTTCCCGAAGGTTTCATTCTGTTTGGACTCCGTTTGATATTCATTTTCTTCGAAACTCGAAAACAGGCAAAAAACAGCAATTCTGGGATGGGCCTCCAGTTAATAGGTTAGTCCCAAAAATAATATAAAAGTGGATAATAAAGCCCAATAATGTCCAAAATAGTAGATAATATAGCATCGAGCAATCAAAAATTATAGATACGTTGGAGACGTATCAAGCATCCCCAAGCTTAATTCCTGCTTGTCCTCGAGTAGGTAAATGATAAAAACAGAATTTTTGATGTGGAGTGCTACTTGGCATAATTTTAATGTAATTCTTCTTAATTGTGGTCTGAATATCCAGATCCAAAAGATTCAAGACAAAAGTTCATATTGACATAAAAATAATAATACTTCAAGCATACTAACAAAGCAATTATGTCTTCTCAAAATAACATGGCCAAAGAAACTTATCCCTACAAAATGATATAGTCTGGCTATGCTCTATCTTCACCACACAAAATATTTAAATCATGCACAACCCCGATGACAAGCCAAGCAATTGTTTCATACTTTTGACATTCTCAAAACTTTTTTAATCTTCACGCAATACATGAGCGTGAGCCATGGATATAGCATTATAGGTGGAATAGAATGGTGGTTGTGGAGAAGACAAAAAGGGAGAAGATAGTCTCACATCAACTAGGCGTATCAACGGGCTATGGAGATGCCCATCAATAGATATCAATGTGAGTGAGTAGGGATTGCCATGCAATGGATGCACTAGAGCTATAAGTATATGAAAGTTCAAAAAGAAACTAAGTGGGTGTGCATCCAACTTGCTTGCTCATGAAGACCTAGGGCATTTTGAGGAAGCCCATCATAGGAATATACAAGCCAAGTTCTATAATGAAAAATTCCCATGATAGACTCTCTACTGTGAATATCATGGTGCTACTTTAAAGCACAAGTGTGGTAAAAGGATAGTAGCATTGCCCCTTCTCTCTTTTTCTCTCATTTTTTTATTTGGGCCTTTTCTTTTTTTATGGCCTCTTTTCTTTCTCTTTTTTTTATTTTTCGTCTGGAGTCTCATCCTGACTTGTGGGGGAATCATAGTCTGCATCATCCTTTCCTCACTAGGACAATGCTCTAATAATGATGATCATCACACTTTTGTTTTCTTACAACTCAATAATTACAACTCGATACTAAGAACAAAATATGACTCTATATGAATGCCTCCGGCAGTGTACCGGGATATGCAATGACTTATGAGTGACATGTATGGAAGAATTATGAATGGTGGCTTTGCCAAAAATACTATGTCAACTAGATGATCATGCTAAGCAATATGACAATGATGGAGTGTGCCATAATAAACGGAACGGTGGAAAGTTGCATGGCAATATATCTCGGAATGGCTATGGAAATGCCATAATAGGTAGGTATGGTGGCTGTTTTGAGGAAGGTATATGGTGGGTGTATGATACCGACGAAAGGTGCGCGGTATTAGAGAGGCTAGCAATGGTGGAAGGGTGAGAGTGCGTATGATCCATGGACTCAACATTAGTCATAAAGAACTCATATACTTATTGCAAAAATCTACAAGTTATCAAAGCAAAGTATTACGCGCATGCTCCTAGGGGGATAGATTGGTAGGAAAAGACCATCGCTCGTCCCCGACCGCCACTCATAAGGAAGACAATCAATAAATAAATCATGCTCCGACTTCATCACATAACGGTTCACCATACGTGCATGCTACGGGAATGATAAACTTTAACACAAGTATTCTTCAAATTCACAACTACTCAATTAGCACAACTTTAATATCACCATCTTCATATCTCAAAACAATTATCAAGCATCAAACTTCTCATAATATTCAACACACTCATAAGAAAGTTTTATTATTAATCTTGTATACCAAGCATATTAGGATTTTAAGCAAATTACCATGCTATTTAAGACTCTCAAAATAATCTAAGTGAAGCATGAGAGATCTATAGTTTCTATAAAACTAATCCACCACCGTGCTCTAAAAGATATAAGTGAAGTACTAGATCAAAACTATATAACTCAAAAGATATAAGCGAAGCACATAGAGTATTCTAACAAATTCCAAATCATGTATGGCTCTCTCAAAAGGTGTGTACATCAAGGATGATTGTGGTAAACTAAAAAGAAAAGACTCAAATCATACAAGACGCTCCAAGAAAGACACATATCACGTGGCGAATAAAAATATAGCTCAAAGTAAAGTTGTCGATAGAAGTAGATGAAAGAGGGGATGCCTGATACGTCTCCAACGTATCTATAATTTTTGATTGTTCCATGCTATTATATTATCAACTTTGGATGTTTATGGGCTTTATTATGCACTTTTATATTATTTTTGGGACTAACCTATTAACCCAGAGCCCAGTGCCAATTTCTGTTTTTCCTTGTTTTAGAATATCATAGAAAAGGAAAATCAAACGGAGTCCAATTGACCTGAAACTTCACGGAACTTATTTTTGGAAGGAAAGCATCCTGATAGACTTGGAGTGCATGCCAGGAAAGAAACGAGGGAGCCATGAGGTAGGGGGCGCGCCCACCCCCCTAGGGCACGCCCTCCACCCTCGTGGGCCCCTCGTGGCCCCCCTGACGTACTTTTTCCTCCTATATATCTCCATATACCCTAAAACGATTGGGGAGCACAATAGATCGGGAGTTCCGCCGCCAGAAGCCTCCGTAGCCACCGAAATCCAATCTAGACCCGTTCCGGCACCCTGCCGGAGGGGGCAACCCCTCTCCGGTGGCCATCTTCATCATCCCGGTGCTCTCCATGACGAGGAGGGGGTAGTTCTCCCTTGGGGCTGAGGGTATGTACCAGTAGCTATGTGTTTGATCTCTCTCTCTCTCGTGTTCTTCAGGTGATGCAATCTTGATGTATCACGAGCTTTGCTATTATAGTTGGATCTTATGATGTTTTCTCCCCCTCTACTCTCTTGTAATGGATCGAGTTTCCCCTTTGAAGTTATCTTATCGGATTGAGTCTTTAAAGATTTGAGAACACTTGATGTATGTCTTGCCGTGCGTATCTGTGGTGACAATGGGATACCACATGATTCACTTGATGTATGTTTTGGTGATCAACTTGCGGGTTCCGCCCATGAACCAATGCATAGGGGTTGACACACGTTTTCGTCGTGATTCTCCGGTAGAAACTTTGGGGCACTCTTTGAGCTTCTATGTGTTGGTTGAATAGATGAATATGAGATTGTGTGATGCATATCGTATAATCATACCCACGGATACTTGAGGTGACATTGGAGTATCTAGGTGACATTAGGGTTTTGGTTGATTTGTGTCTTAAGGTGTTATTCTAGTACGAACTCTAGGGCTGTTTGTGACACTTATAGGAATAGCCCAACGGATTGATTGGAAAGAATAACTTTGAGGTGGTTTCGTACCCTACCATAATATCTTCGTTCGTTATCCGCTATTAGTGACTTTGGAGTGACTCTTTGTTGCATGTTGAGGGATAGTTATGTGATCCAATTATGTTATTATTGTTGAGAGGACTTGCACTAGTGAAAGTATGAACCCTAGGCCTTGTTTCAACGCATTGCAATACCGTTTGTGCTCACTTTTATCATTAGTTACCTTGCTGTTTTTAAATTTTCAGATTACAAAAACTATTATCTATCATCCATATACCACTTGTATCACCATATCTTCGCCGAACTAGTGCACCTATACAATTTACCATTGTATTGGGTGTGTTGGGGAGACAAGAGACTCTTTGTTATTTGGTTGCAGGGTTGCTTGAGAGAGACCATCTTCATCCTATACCTACTACGGATTGAGAAACCTTAGGTCATCCACTTGAGGGAAATTTGCTACTATCCTACAAACCTCTGCACTTGGAGGCCCAACAATGTCTACGGATTGAGAAACCTTAGGTCATCAAGCTCTTTTCTGGCGCCGTTGCCGGGGAGGTGAGTGCTTGAAGGTATATCTTTAGATCTTGCAATCAAGTCTTTTGGTTTCTTGTTTATCACTAGTTTAGTTTATAAAAGAAAATTACAAAAAAAATGGAATTAAGTTTACCTCATACACTTCATCTTTTTAATATCTTTCATGAGTATGATGGAAAGGAAAATTGTGCCAAAGTGTTAGAATAAGAATGCATTAAAATGTTTGGCACTAAATATTTGAATGATGAGCATGATTGCAATGTTGTTAGTATGAATTCCTTGAATATCCATGATGCTAATGATATGCAAAGCCACAAGCTTGGGGAAGCTATGTTTGATGAATATGATATTTTTTGTCCCCCAAGTTTTGATGAGCAAATTTATTATGATGAAAGAATGCCTCCTATTTATGATGATTATATTGATGAAAGTGGATTTGGAGAGGTCATGACTTTATTTTGTGATGAATCCACTATTCCGGAAGAGGTTCCAATTGATTATGAGAATAAAGTTGCTATCTATGATGATTATTGTGATGACTTGTATGCTATAACGAATAATGATATCCATGAAACTTTTCATCATGATTTTATTTTTCAATTGGATTATGCCTCACATGATAATTATTTTGTTGAGTTTGCTCCCACTATTATTCATGAGAAGAAATTTGCTTATGTGGAGAGTAATAAAATGTCTATGCTTGTAGATCATGAAAAGAATGCTTTAGGTGCTGGTTATATTGTTGAATTCATTCATGATGCTACTGAAAATTATTATGAGGGAGGAATATATGCTTGTAGGAATTGCAATAATACCAAGTTTCCTCTCTATGTGCTTAAAGTTTTGAAGTTATGCTTGTTTTACCTTCCTATGCAAGTTGATTCTTATTCCCACAAGTTGTTTGCTCACAAAATTCCTATGCATAGGAAGTGGGTTAGACTTAAATTTTCTAGTCGTATTCTTTATGATGCTCTTTTTATGTTACAATTCTTATCTACTATATGAGCATCATTGAAATCATCATGCCTAGCTAGGGGCGTTAAACGATAGCGCTTGTTGGGAGGCAACCCAACTTTATTTTTGTTCCTTGCTTTTTGCTCCTGTTTAGTAATAAATAATTCATATAGCCTCTGTTTAGATGTGGTTTTATGTTTTAATTAGTGTTTGTGCCAAGTAGAACCGTTGGGAAGACTTGGGGAAAGTCTTGATATCCTGCTGTAAAAAACAGAAACTTTAGCGCTCACGATAATTGCTGCCATTTTTTATTGGAGAGTGCTATTTAGTGAATTATTTTTGAAGATGATTAATAGACAAATTCCTCAGGTCCACCAATTTATTTGAGAATTTTATGAGTTCCAGAAGTGGTCTAGACCTACAGATTACTACAGACTGTTCTGTTTTTGACAGATTCTGTTTTCTATGTGTTGTTTGCTTATTTTGATGAATCTATGAGTAGTATCGGAGGGTATGAACCATAGATAAGTTGGAATACAGTATATATTACACTAATATAAATAAAGAATGAGTTCATTACAGTACCTAAGTGGTTATTTATTTTCTTATACTAACGGAGCTTACGAGTTTTCTGTTAAGTTTTGTGTTGTGAAGTTTTCAAGTTTTGGGTAAAGATTTGATGGACTATGGAATAAGGAGTGGCAAGAGCCTAAGCTTGGGGATTACCCAGGCACCCCAAGGTAATATTCAAGGGCAACCAAGAGCCTAAGCTTGGGGATGCCCCGGAAGGCATCCCCTCTTTCGTCTTCGTTCATCGGTAACTTTACTTGGAGCTATATTTTTATTCATCACATGATATGTGTTTTTCTTGGAGCATCAATTTATTTTGTTAGAACTTGCTTTCTGTTATTTAGAACAATTTTTTGCATCTTTTATTTCAATAAAAGTGGCATTTATAGCCTTTACTCTGCCTATTTTAGAAGTCCACATGTTGCTGTTTGAAAACAGAAAGTTTACCGCTGTTGCAATAATTCCCTAGAAAAGTAAGAATGTGATAAAATGTTGAAACCTTTTGAATATTAAGATATGATAAATTTACTACAATGGGAATTTTATTTCATAATTTTTGGAGCTAGGGAAGTATGGATGTTGGTGCATTCTTTACAGACTGTCCTGTTTAGGCAGATTGCTGTTATGTTTGCATTGTTTGCATATGTTTGCTTCTTTAATGATTCTATTTGAGGATATGACTATTAAATATGGAGAGGAATTTAGTATGAAATGTTGAATAATAATTTTAGTGATTTTCTACAGTAGAGTATGATAATGTTTTTGCAATGGTTTATACTAACTTATCTCACGAGTCCTTGTTGAGTTTTGTGTGGATGAAGCTTTTGAGATTTAGGGAGACCGTGATATGAGAGGAATTAAGGAGACACAAAAGCTCAAGATTGGGGATGCCCAAGGCATCCCAAGATAATATTTCAATAAGTCTCAAGCGTCTAAGCTTGGGGATGCCCCGGTTGGCATCCCACCTTTCTTCTTCAACAATTATCGGTTAGTTTCGGTTGATCCTAAGTGTTTGCTTCTTCACATGACGTTTGATATTCTTATATGTCATTTTATTTTGTTTTTCTTGCTATTTGAATAAAATACCAATATCTAAAATTCCTAAATGTTAGAGAGTCTTCACATAGTTGCATAATTATTCGACTATGCATTGATCTTCACTTATATCTTTCAGAGTAGTTTGTCATTTGCTCTAGTGCTTCACTTATATCTTTTAGAGCACTGTGGTGGTTTTATTTTATAGAAATATATGAACTCTCATGCTTCACTTATATTATTTTGAGAGTCTTTATAACAGCATGGTAGTTTGCTTTGGTTATGAATTTAGTCCTAATATGATGGGCATCCAAGAGGGATATAATAAAAACTTTCATATAGAGTGCATTGAATACTATGAGAAGTTTGATACTTGATGATTGTTTTGAGATATGAGGATGATAATATTAGAGTCATGCTAGTGAGTAGTTGTGAATTTGAGAGATACTTGTGTTAACGTTTGTGATTCTCGTAGCATGCACATATGGTGAACCGTTATGTGATGAAGTCGGAGCATGATTTATTTATTGATTGCCTTCCTTATGAGTGGCGGTCAGGGACGAGCGATGGTATTTTCCTACCAATCTATCCCCCTAGGATCATGCGCGTAGTACTTTGTTTCGATAACTAATAGATTTTTGCAATAAGTATGTGAGTTCTTTATGACTAATGTTGACTCCATGGATTATACGCACTCTCACCCTTCAACCGTTGCTAGCCTCTCTAGTGCCTCGCAACTTTCGCCGGTACCTTAAACCCACCATATACCTTCCTCAAAACAGCCACCATACCTACCTATTATGGCATTTCCATAGCCATTCTGAGATATATTCCCATGCAACTTTCCACTGTTCCGTTTACTATGACATGCTCCATCATTGTCATATTGCTTTGGATGATCATGTAGTTGACATTGTATTTGTGGCAAAGCCACCGTTCATAATTCTTTCATACATGTCACTCATGAGTCATTGCACATCCTGGTACACCGCCGGAGGTATTCATATAGAGTCATATTTTTTCCTAAGTATCGAGTTGTAATTCTTGAGTTGTAAGTAAATAAAAGTGTGATGATCATCATTATTAGAGCATTGTCCCAGTGAGGAAAGGATGATGGAGACTATGATTCCCCCACAAGTCGGGATGAGACTCCGGACGAAAATAAATAAATAAAAGAGGCCAAAGAATCCCAAATAAAAAAAGAAGAGAAAAGAGGCCTTAAAAAAAGAGAAGGCCCAAATAAAAAAATAAAAAAATTAAAAAAATGAGAGAAAAAGAGAGAAGGGGCAATGCTACTATCCTTTTACCACACTTGTGCTTCAAAGTAGCACTATGATCTCCATGATAGAGAGTCTCCTATGTTGTCACCTTAATATTCTAGTGGGAATATTTCATTATAGAACTTGGCTTGTATATTCCAATGATGGGCTTCCTCAAAATGCCCTAGGGCTTCATGAGCAAGCAAGTTGGATGCACACCCACTAGTTTGTTTTGTTGAGCTTTCATACATTTATAGCTCTAGTACATCCATTGCATGGCAATCCCTACTCACTAACATTGATATCTATTGATGGGCATCTCCATAGCCCGTTGATACGCCTAGTTGAAGTGAGACTATCTTCTCCCTTTTTGTCTTCTCCACAGCCACCATTCTATTCCACCTATAGTGCTATGTCCATGGCTCACGCTCATGTATTGCGTGAAGATTGAAAAGGTTTGAGAACATCAAAAGTATGAAACAATTGCTTGGCTTGTCATCAGGGTTATGCATGATTTAAATACTTTGTGTGGTGAAGATGGAGCATAGCCAGACTATATGATTTTGTAGGGATAGCTTTCTTTGGCCATGTTATTTTGAAGAGACATAATTGCTTAGTTAGTATGCTTGAAGTATTATTATTTTTATGTCAATATTAAAATTTTGTCTTTAATCTTATGGATCTAAATATCTTTGCCACAATAAAGAGAAGTAAATGATGAATATGTTAGGTAGCATTCCACATCAAAAATTCTGTTTTTATCATTTACATACTCGAGGATGAGCAGGAATTAAGCTTGGGGATGCTGATACATCTCCAACGTATCTATAATTTTTGATTGTTCCATGCTATTATATTATCAACTTTGGATGTTTATGGGATTTATTATGCACTTTTATATTATTTTTGGGACTAACCTATTAACCCAGAGCCTAGTGCCAATTTCTATTTTTTCCTTGTTTTAGAATATCGCAGAAAAGGAAAATCAAATGGAGTCCAATTGACCTGAAACTTCACGGAACTTATTTTTGGAAGGAAAGAAACCTGATAGACTTGGAGTGCACGCCAGGAAAGAAACGAGGGAGCCACGAGGTAGGGGGCATGCCCACCCCCCTAGGGCGTGCCCTCCACCCTCGTAGGCCCCTCGTGGCCCCCCTGATGTACTTTTTCTTCCTATATATCTCCATATACCCTAAAACAATCGGGGAGCACAATAGATCGGGAGTTCCACCGCCAGAAGTCTCTGTAGCCATCGAAAGCCAATCTAGACCCGTTCCGGCATCCTGCCGGAGGGGGCAACCCCTCTCCGGTGGCCATCTTTATCATCCCGGTGCTCTCCATGACAAGGAGGGAGTAGTTCTCCCTCAGGGCTGAGGGTATGTACCAGTAGCTATGTGTTTGATCTCTCTCTCTCTCTCTCCCTCTCGTGTTCTTGAGGTGATACGATCTTGATGTATCGCGAGCTTTGCTATTATAGTTGGATCTTATGATGTTTTCTCCCCCCTCTACTCTCTTGTAATGGATCGAGTTTCCCCTTTGAAGTTATCTTATCGGATTGAGTCTTTATATATTTGAGAACACTTGATGTATGTCTTGCCGTGCGTATCTGTGGTGACAATGGGATACCACGTGATTCACTTGATGTATGTTTTGGTGATCAACTTGCGGGTTCCGCCCATGAACATATGCATAGGGGTTGGCACACGTTTTCGTCGTGATTCTCCGGTAGAAACTTTGGGGCACTCTTTGAGCTTCTATGTGTTGGTTGAATAGATGAATCTGAGATTGTGTGATGCATATCGTATAATCATGCCCACGGATACTTCAGGTGACATTGGAGTATCTAGGTGACATTAGGGTTTTGGTTGATTTGTGTCTTAAGGTGTTATTCTTATACAAACTCTAGGGCTATTTGTGACACTTATAGGAATAGCCCAATGGATTGATTGGAAATAATAACTTTGAGGTGGTTTCGTACCCTACCATAATCTCTTCGTTTGTTCTCCGCTATTAGTGACTTTGGAGTGACTCTTTGTTGCATGTTGAGGGATAGTTATGTGATCCAATTATGTTATTATTGTTGAGAGGACTTGCACTAGTGAAAGTATGAACCCTAGGCCTTGTTTCAACGCATTGCAATACCGTTCGTGCTCACTTTTATCATCAGTTATCTTGCTGTTTTTATATTTTCAGATTACAAAAACTATTATCTATCATCCATATACCACTTGTATCACCATCTCTTCGCCGAACTAGTGCACCTATACAATTTACCATTGTATTGGGTGTGTTGGGGACACAAGAGACTCTTTGTTATTTGGTTGCAGGGTTGCTTGAGAGACACCATCTTCATCCTACGCCTCCTACGGATTGATAACCTTAGGTCATTCACTTGAGGGAAATTTGCTACTATCCTACAAACCTCTGCACTCGGAGGCCCAACAACGTCTACAAGAAGAATGTTATGTAGTAGACATCAATGCGTTCCGGGGCATCCCCAAGCTTTGGCTTTTAGGTGTCCTTAGATTATCTTGGGGGTGCCATGGGCATCCCCAAGCTTAGGCTCTTGCCACTCCTTGTTCCATAATCCATCAAATCTTTACCCAAAACTTGAAAACTTCACAACACAAAACATAAAGTAGAAAATCTCATGAGCTCCGTTAGCGAAAGAAAACAGAAGACCACTCCAAGGTACTGTAATGAACTCATTCTTTATTAAACCTCCTGTATGCTAACTTCTCTATGGTTTATAAACTATTTTACTAGCCATAGATTCATCAAAATAAGCAAACAACACACACAAAACAGAATCTGTCAAAAACAGAACAGCCTGTAGTAATCTGTAGCTAGCGCAAGATCTGGAACCCCAAAAATTATAAAATAAATTGCTGGATGTGAGGAATTTATCTATTAATCATCTGCAAAAATAATTAACTAAATAACACGTTCCAAAAAATGGCAGCAGTTCTCGTGAGCGCTATAGTTTCTGTTTTTTATAGCAAGTGTATGTTTTTTACAGCAAGTGTAACAAGACTTTCCCCAAGTCTTCCCAACGGTTCTACTTGGCACAAACACTAATTAAACACAAAAAACACAACCAAAACAGAGGCTAGATAATTTATTTATTACTAAACAGGAGCAAAAAGCAATGAATAAAAATAAAATTGGGTTGCCTCCCAACAAGCGCTATCGTTTAACGCCCCTAGCTAGGCATAACAAGCAAGGATAGATCTAGGTATTGCCATCTTTCGTAGGCAATCCATAAGTGGCTCTCATAATAGATTCATAAGGTAATTTCATTTTCTTTCTAGTAAAGTGTTCCATGCCTTTCCTTAATGGAAATTGGAATCTAATATTTCCTTCCTTCATATCAATAATTGCACCAATCGTTCTAAGGAAAGGTCTACCAAGAATAATAGGACATGAAGGATTGCAATCTATGTCAAGAACAATAAAATCTACGGGCACATAATTCCTATTTGCAACAATAAGAACATCATTAATTATTCCCATAGGTTTCTTAATAGTGGAATTCGCAAGGTGCAAGTTTAGAGAGCAATCATCAAAATCACGGAAACCTAACAAATCACACAAAGTCTTTGGAATCGTGGAAACACTAGCACCCAAATCACATAAAGCATAGCATTCATGATCTTTAATTTTAATTTTAATAGTTGGTTCCCACTCATCCTAATGTTTTCTAGGGATAGAAACTTGCAATTCAAGGTTTTCTTCATAAGATTGCATCAAGGCATCAACGATATGTTTAGTAAACGCTTTATTTTGACTATAAGCGTGAGGAAAATTTAGCACGGATTGCAACAAGGAAATACAATCAATCAAAGCACAATTTTCATAGTTAAATTCCTTGAAATCCATAATACTGGGTTTAGCAACATCTAGGGTTTTAATTTCTTCCATCCCACTTTTATCAATTTTAGCATCAAGATCAAAAAATTCCGAATTCTTGGAACGCCTTCTAGGTAAAGGTGGATCATATTCAGTCCCATAATTATCAAGATTCATATTGCAAAACAAAGATTCAATAGGGTACACATCAATAACTTTTGGATCTTCATCTTTATTTTCATAGGAACTAGAAGAACACGCTCTTATAAAGGCATCTTTCTTAGCATGCATCCTAGTGGTTCTTTCTTTGCACTCATCAATGGAAATTCTCATGGCTTTGAGAGACTCATTGATATCATGCTTAGGTGGAATAGATCTAAGTTTCAAAGAATCAACATCAAGAGAAATTCTATCAACGTTCCTAGCCAACTCATCAATCTTAAGCAATTTTTCTTCAATCAAAGCATTAAATTTTTTTTGCGAAGTAATAAATTCTTTAATATTAGATTCAAAATCAGAGGGCATCTTATTATAATTTACATAAGAATTGTTATTAGAGGGGTTACTAGGATAAGGCCTAGGATTGAAATTTCCTCTATATGCGTTGTTACCAAAATTGTTCCTACCAACAAAATTCACATCCATAGATTCATTATTATTCTCAATCAAAGTAGACAAGGCCGTTTGCGTCTTTTGACTCACGTATATGATAGTGTCGATAGCATCCATATGACAGAGAACCCGGGCCGACATGGCTAGTCATGAACCCAAGGCGGCACTCCCCTATGGGGACAGGCATACATGAATCACATCGAGCATGTCGGTCAACAGCGTGTAAATCCGGGCTGCAGCACTAGGCTAACAGGACTCCGGGAACCTGGGCTGTAGCAGGCTAGGCAGGACTCCGGATGTTACCGCGTGACGTTTCCCCGATGGCTCAAGGAAGCACTAGACTACATTTCCCCATAAGAGAGGCTACCAAGGATAAACAACTAGATTTGTCGGATCCCACACATACCAAGCATTTCAATCATACACACAATATGCTCGATATGTGTAAATAAAACATGGCATCACAACATAACTCTATGACTCAAAGTACTTATTCATTAGGCTCCGAGGAGCGAGATATTACAAACTGGGTCTCATGACCCAACAATCACAACATACAAATCAAGCACATGCGGAAGCTTAACATGTCTGAGTACAGACATCTACAAATGGAAAAGGCTGAGAAGCCTGACTATCTACCAGATCCTGCCAAGGGCACAAGATCGTAGCTGAGGTATCAAGCTAACGTCGAAGTCCATGCGGAACTACTAGCGAGACTGAAGTCTCTCTCTGCAAAACATAAATTAAGCAAACGTGAGTACAAAGGTACTCAGCAAGACTTACATCAAAACTAGCTACATATGCATCGGTATCAACAAGGGGGGTGGTGGAGTTTAACTGCAGCAAGCCAGCTTTGACTCAGTGGCTAACCTGAACTACGACTGCAAGCAACTCTTTTGAGGTGGCGCACACGAGTCCACATATTCATCATTCAATACACCACTATGGAACTGCTCCCGTCTCCCTACGAGAAGGCCATCCATAGCACTCACACTTATCTTGCGAGTTTTAGAGTATCCACTTTCACTTGTCTATGAACTATGCAAGGGGTCCAAGTTTCCATATCCGAGGAATCCGGCTATTCGAATAGATAATGATAACCCTGCAGGGGTGTACTTCTTCACACACGCTCCCACCACTTACCACCATATACACGTCATGTATCTCGGCAACCTTCAAGCGGAAGCCTGGCGAGGGTGTCGGCCACGGCCTACCTAAACACTTAAGTCTCTAGTCCAGGTTTATCGCCTATCCAGGTTCCATCCGCAGGGAGTCCAGCCGAGGTTTCCACATACGGCCCCGAACGATGTGAACAGGGTTCCCGAGACACCAAACGGGCGCCCGGTACACCGTGCCACGGTGTATCTACCGCAACATAGCCCACCCCTAGGGTCAGTGCTACGCACGGCTGCCAACACATAACCTACAAACACCTTAAACTAGTTGCAACTCCTGGACAGAGTACTAGGGTGATTAAGAAGCCGAGAGGGTCAATTAAGGATCCCAATGAGTGGTAGTAGCTGTTCATGGATCACAGACACAGAACTCAGTTCCTGAGGATGGCTGCAATGAGACAACCCACCATGTACTCCTACATGGCCTCTCACCGCTACCTTTACCAAAAACGTATTCACACACTTAGCTCACACAAGGTAGGACATGTTCACACACCTTCGATTCATTCCCGATGAATCAGACCTGACGCAACTCTATGCAATAGCAGGCATGACAAACAAGCATGAATTAGTAGGCACATCAGGGCTCAAACAACTCCTACTCATGCTAGTGGGTTTCATCTATTTACTGTGGCAATGACAGGTCATGTAGATGATAAGGGGTTCAACTACCGCAACAAGTAACAGATGAATCGTTGTTGTCCTAATGCAGTAAAAGAGAGCAGGAGCGAGAGAGTGGGGTTGTATCGGAATGAACAAGGGGGTTTTGCTTGCCTGGCACTTCTGAAGATATCATTGGGTCTTCATCAGCGTCAACGATCACAGGGCCGGTACAACGTCTATCGAGAGGGGACAACCACCGGCAACAGAGAAGGAACACAATCAATGCAATGCACAACATGATGCATGATCATGACATGTCAATATGCTGTGGTTTGAGCTAATGCAACTAGCAACATGTTAAATGGAGTTGGTTTGAACCCTAGGTTCAAATTCAAACTCCATATGTGAGAGTTTAAATTCCATTTATGTGAATTGGCCTAATCAGCAGCCATAAGTTGTTCTAACATGCATGAAAATGCCGTAAACAGATTCCTTGAATTTTTCTAATAATTTTTCATATATAATTTATTTCATTTGGAGTTACGGTTGAATTTCTATGAATTTTAGAAGTTTATACTAATTTCTGGAATTTTCTGAATTGTTTTAAAACAGAAATTAATTACTGCGTCAGCATGACATCGTCATGACGTCAGCAGGTCAACAGGGCACGGTCCAGGTCATACCTGACCAGTGGGACCCACTGGTCAGTGACCCAGTGACATTTAGTGTCACAGACAGGTGGGGTCCGGTCAACAGGTGACGTGGCCAGGTCAAACTGACCTGTGGGCCCTTGTGGTTAGTTAAAACTAAACAGAAACTAAACCAGGTTAATTAGAGAGGGGAGGCCCATCCTTCAGTGAGCTAGGGGTTAGTTCAGTGGGGTCATTAGTGGCTAATGACAGTGCCACGTTGGCTTCGCCGGAGTTCCGCCGGCGGCGACCAAAACGCGGCGGAGGGCTTCGGGATTTCGCTATGGGGGCCGGTTTGGCGCGCGGGAAGCATCTACGAGGAGTTAGCAGGGTGGCGCATCCAACGATGGAGGCGGTCGGAGCTGGGGTGGCCTGCAGAGGAACCGGCGATGAGCGAGGCGGCGACCGAAGCTCGGGTTGATGCGGGCGCGGGGCTGCAGGGTACGGCGAGGCCAGCCAAGGGGATCTACGGCCTCCTGGTACATCTAGGAGCTCGCTAGGCTCGTCGGCTTGAGTGGAGCGGCACATCAGTGCCATGCCCGGCGTCCATGGCGGACAGTGGTGCTCGGTACGGTGCCTAGCGCGGCTACGGCAAGCGACAAGCCACAGGGACAGGGGAAAACGACGGAGGAGCTCACTGGGAGGTCAAAGCGTAGCTCAGTGGGCTTGGGGATGTCCTCGATGGCGCGAATCGACCGGCGGTGATCCACGGGTCCGAGGAGGAAGAAGAGCTCGGGGTCATCGTCACAGAGCTCCTGGCGGCGCCTGGATTGGTGCAGAGGACGCGGGGGTCGAGGCGGAACTCGTGGCATAGCTGGATGGGCGTGGGGAGGTCGATGGCAGCGGCGAACGGCGGCGGTGCGTCCATGGAGGCTTCGGCCATGGCGGGGAACGGGCGAGGGGGAGAGCGAGGAAGGGAGAGATCGATCCACACGGGTCTTGGGGGGCGGCGTGGCGCGACGGAAGGCTCAGGGCGCCTCAAGAAGCAGGAGGTGGCCGGGCGCGCGTGTGCGTGCCGCGGGCACACGCCCTCCTGCCCACTGGCAGGAGGTGGAAGACGACAGGGAGGTGGAGGTGGGCCGGGCTGGCTTTGCCCGGCTGGGCTGCTACTGTGGTGGGCCGGTTGGCCCACCAGGTAGGTTCTCCCTCTTTCTCTTTTAATTTGTTTTCTATTTTTCTATAGTCTTTAGGGCTTTATTAAAAATACTTAGACCCTTTCAAAAATCACCAAACTGAACATGCCCACTGTTTAGAATATATCCAACATGGAACATTTCAGTTTAGGATTACTTGGGCATTTAAAATATTTACTTGCATTTAAATGCCCAAATTCAAATAACATATGATTTAATCCAGTGACCTTTGGATGACCTAGAAAGTATTGCACCATTTTTGTCAGAGGTTTTAGACCAAGACAAAGATGATGAACATTTTTGAAGGGCATTTCAGGATCATTGAAAAATATTTTAGTAACCCTAGTTGGATTAAGTGGTGCTGGGGGTTTCTGCCATCCCCATTTCAACTTTCAAACAAATATAGACATGATGCATGGATGCTTATGATACTAATTGCAATCAAATTCTAGGGCTGTGACAACTCGCCCCCACTAAACAAGAATCTCGTCCCGAGATTCAAGACGTGAGGTAAGAAGACAGAGGGGATACAAAGCTAACACGACCTTCACGATCCAGATGTCCTTCTCAAGGATGTTGATTCATTGCATCACCTTGATCTCGATGTCTTGCTTTGAGAACTACATCCAGCATGACAACGAGTAGAAAGGAAGAATTTAAGAAGAATCGACCTCCCTGAGGTTCGAGCAACTTAGGATCATCTTAATGATCACAAGATCAACTCATGGAATGAGACATAGTAACATCTCTCGAGCTGAGACATGAAACACAGATCAGGAGTGATGGAAAAGAGGTAGATGACAAGGTTCTACTGGGTAGGCAAAAATTCCATGCTGAAAAGGATGGTGCATGAATTTCAAAGTAGCAAGGAGATATTTGCCATGATTTCGTAGCGTGATACCCCGGGGAAGGTGACTCGTAGAATTATTCCCTTAAGTGGCAAAAAGAATTACTTTTGATTCGGAGATCATTGAAACTCTTTATACCAGCCTAAGGCAATCACAACGATCGTTTGAAGAAGTTCGAAGAATGGCATACTCCGACTAGAATGGATGATGTGGACTATCTTGTTGAAGACAACGCAATGGAAGATTTTTGCTTATCATCGGAAATGGATGGGACCCATGGTAAGTCCACTTTTGAAGATGATCCTGAACAACAACTACTGAGGTGCAGGCTGGGAACAAAATGCAAATGTTGGGAATGATTCTGGTAACTGGGGAAGAGCTCAACAGTCGAGAGTGAGTCCACTGTTTGAAAAGGTTATAACCTAACCGAGGAAACTGGAAGCAAATCCCAGTTAACGCCAACGGTAAAACCTGGTGCTTGCGCGTGCTCTCAAGAACTTGAGCATCTACATATTCATCAAGGTTTTACCAATATCTGTGTCAAGGATCCTGGCAACACAACATACCACCATGATGAATGGTGATGGATGATGCCGATGCAAAGGAAGGTAACACTTCCTCAGATTTCACCTTAGCGAGGCCAAGGGAACAAAATCTGGATAATCGACCGAGAGACATTTAGCACTCCGCTTCTAATGTTCTCCTTGATGTGCTAGGATAACTCATTTATTGATATGGTTTGGTATCTAGGACATCAAGTAAAAGGTCGACTTTGGGAGCACAAGAATCCATAAGGATTAACTAGGGAGGTAAATCCTACGAAATCCTCATGGGAAGGTGGCCAACTTTCTTCAATCGAGATACTACAATAATAGGTCTTCCGGCTGGATGTGTTGTCCACGACATCCACTTTACCGGTTATGGAGAGACCAATATTATAGTTCTTGGAAAATGCTCCAACCATCATATCTGCCTGAGATTCAGATCTGGTTGGTGTCAGGATATTCCAGACTCATCGAGTCTAGAAAGGAAAATGAAGGTTTGCAACACAAATTGACGAGACGACGTTGTGAGATTCTCGGGGGAATGAACTACGGTAGTAAGCTCCAAAACATGAGCCGGTTCTGCTACAAGCATGTGAACACGTTGTCCTAGACAAGCATGGTCACCTGGTAGTCTTAAAATGAAACACTACCGAGTTCAGGGGGAACCATCAACGAGGATATCGAAGTCCTTGCGTAGGTCTAACTCTTAAGAAGAAATTTCTTCTCCTTGAACAAATCAATCAGTGGCTTGGTGTGCTAGGGATACGTATAGAATGTAGATGATCAGTCTATCAGACCATAGAATACTTCGCACATGCATGACTGACTTGGGATGATTCCAGAGGAAGCAAAAACAAACTTTCTCGAATTCACGGCGGCAACTTACATCAGATGCACATGAATTAGAGGAAGTCACATCTTTCAACTGGACATATGCTTCATGATCGGGACATGAGGGCAATGCTTATAAAGTTTCCAACACTAGTGTAATGTTCAACGTGAATCATGGGGGAGACAAAATGCTGCTAATGGGCTCAACAGCAACTCATCGGAATCTCCATATCACTGGACTTCCACCATCATGTGAACACGGTGATAGCATTGGTCAGACCAAAAGATGTAATGGTGTATGCTCGAGGGATCAACCAATAGTAAGACAACATTACGAACATCGTTGGTTCTGATTTGATTTGAAGATAGCCCACACTCAAATCAAGGGATTGATAAGGCAATAGCGCCGACAATTGATCACGTGGATCAATCGACTAAGACATTATCTTTCTTCAACACAGATACAAGATATCCCTTAGGGATGAGCGTGGTAGGACAAGCTTTTATCTTCCAACTCTCCAAGTTGTTGTTAAGCTTAACCAACTAGCTCAGGGGTATCCAACACAGATTCCTGGAGAAGAGGGTGGCTACAAGAAACCAACTTGATCACGAACTCAACATAGCGATCAGGTGACAGCCGGGTGATACCTCCGAGAAGATATTCGGAAAATCATGAACCACTGATATGTTATTAAGCTCGAGAACAATCTTGCTTTTCAAGGCAAGACGATACGATCAAGGAGCGAGGGATTCACAGTCCTAACTCATTGGTCGATGAGTGCACCCGGAAATATGGACTAGGTAGCACGATCAATCTTAGGATGGTGATTTAATTACCATCACACTAAGAATGAGAGTGTTGTCCATTAACTACCAAGCAATGGAGTTGCTAGGAATATTGCTTTCACACATCATGGTTCACTTGTCGGCATTCCGGTTATAATAACAAGGAACTGAGGAATGAACAATGATGGCAAGAAGTATTACTGCGTCAAGAATTCATAAGAGGTGGTGCAATTCTCATGACAGTCCTGACATAAAAGGGGTAATACTCCAGGGTAGAACAGAGCAAAAGCTGGATGGCATTTGATCTGCAGAACACAACTACTTTGACCCAATCCTGGATATGGATGAGGTACTGGAGTTTGTTTCTCCTAGTCATTCTGAAATAGAATGGCTTGACGGACCACAAGAATAATAGGCATCGATGAACACGAATGCACAATTATTCCTAACTATCAATTTATAGATGATGGTCGGAATACAGCTGAGAATGGACAACTCAAGGAGCATATAACATTTTGAATTGTGGATTCATGGGTTAGTATGTCGAACGAGTTCAACATTTTTCTTTCGGATAACCCATGCAGAAAGGTAGAACTGGCAGAATCACAATTATGAATGGAGAACTCCTCAGGAGTA
Organism: Triticum aestivum; assembly: GCF_018294505.1. Lineage (NCBI taxonomy): Eukaryota > Viridiplantae > Streptophyta > Magnoliopsida > Poales > Poaceae > Triticum > Triticum aestivum. The sequence continues at coordinate 236,100,954 of NC_057809.1, forward strand.
CTCTAATAGTGATCTTTTGGTTCAAAGAACTTGTGCCTTAATGGTTCATGGTATTTGGAAGAAGGAAATACCACGGACCTCGAGGACTATCGCAAAGGTTACTAATATCATAAGGGAATTAGCAAATACTAACGACATGAAGTAGGGTGAATCTCAGGTTCAAAAACCCTGGAATAGAATATCTACTACTAAATGGCATCACGGGATGCTTTCAAGAATGGTGGCCAGAATCATCACACCGGGGATGCAAAGCATTGCTAGATTACCAGGTGATACTCTAGACACCTAGGGTCATAATAATAGCTCCAACATAAATGCCGAGGCAGCGGAGTACCTCAACAGACGGATTAGTGTGCTTAAACTGGCCCAAAAGGACATCGGGAACTGGGAGGAAGGATTTGCAAATGCATCAGATTGTTTAGAAACCTGAGATGACTCAGACAGCATAACGGCTGTAAATGCTCAAAATGATTTGAGACATCCTGCAAAAATGGTGGCATAACCACTCAACATCACAATATCATGGTTCTGAGACCAATTATGAACATATGGAAGTAGTAGGAACTGAATTGAGGCTTGAAACTATCAATTCTATAAGGCTATGGATTAGTAACACGTCATCCTAATAGATAGATGAGAAGGCCCAGTTCTTAATCCCCATAGAAAAGAAGAGGTTGACTCAGATCAGAAGGCATAGGGTAAAGGAGTAAACAGAGCCTTACGTTCCCTTCCACGATCAATTCCCTTACATAACTAAAGCATTTCTAGACTTGACTTCGACCAGTTTCGCTTGGTAATCCTACAGGTAGTCAGGCTCTGATACCAAAGCTGTCAGGACCCCGATTCCAAGTCACGTCGATCTAGCCGGTAACACCTCATATCACTTTGCGGCCTCACACACGGTATTCCCACGGGTGTCGCCTTACCATGGCCCGGGACCATTTGCGTCTTTTGACTCACGTATATGATAGTGTCGCTAGCATCCATATGATAGAGAACCCGGGCCGACATGGCTAGTCGTGAACCCAAAGCGGCACTAACCTATGGGGACAGGCATACATGAATCACATCGAGCATGTCGGTCAACAACGTGTAAATCCGGGCTGCAGCACTAGGCTAACAAGACTCCGGGAACCCGGGCTGTAGCAGGCTAGGCAGGACTCCGGATGTTACCGCGTGACGTTTCCCCGAAGGGACAGACACAGGAACAAAGTGAAACACATGCCGGCCAGTCAAGTATCCTGAGCAGTAGTGCTGGGCTAGCAGGACTCTGGTGAACCGGGCTGTAGCGGACTACTATGGCTCATGGAAGCACTAGACTACATTTCCCCATAAGAGAGGCTGCCAAGGATAAACAACTAGATTTGTCGGATCCCACACATACCAAGCATTTCAATCATACACACAATATGCTCGATATGTGTAAATACAACATGGCATCACAACATAACTCTACGACTCAAGTACTTATTCATTAGGCTCCGAGGAGCGAGATATTACAAACATGGGTCTCATGACCCAACAATCACAACATACAAATCAAGCACATGCGGAAGCTTAACATGTCTGAGTACAGACATCTACAAATGGAAAAGGCTGAGAAGCCTGACTATCTACCAGATCCTGCCGAGGGCACAAGATCGTAGCTGAGGTATCAAGCTAACGTCGAAGTCCACGCGGAACTACTAGCGAGACTGAAGTCTCTCTCTGCAAAACATAAATTAAGCAAACGTGAGTACAAAGGTACTCAGCAAGACTTACATCAAAACTAGCTACATATGCATCGGTATCAACAAGGGGGGGGGGGTGGAGTTTAACTGCAGCAAGCCAGCTTTGACTCAGTGGCTAACCTGAACTACGATTGCAAGCAACTCTTTTGAGGTGGCGCACATGAGTCCACATATTCACCATTCAATACACCACTATGGAATTGCTCCCGTCTCCCTACGAGAAGGCCATCCATAGCACTCACACTTATCTTGTGAGTTTTAGAGTATCCACTTTCACTTGTCTATGAACTATGCAAGGGGTCCAAGTTTCCATATCCGAGGAATCCGGCTATTCGAATAGATAATGATAACCCTGCAAGGGTGTACTTCTTCACACACGCTCCCACCACTTACCACCATATACACTTCATGTATCTCGGCAACCTTCAAGCGGAAGCCTGGCGAGGGTGTCGGCCATGGCCTACCTAAACACTTAAGTTTCTAGTCCAGGTTTATCGCCTATCCAGGTTCCATCCGCAGGGAGTCCGGCCGAGGTTTCCACATACAGCCCCGAACGATGTGAACAGGGTTCCCGAGACACCAAACGGGCGCCCGGTACACCGTGCCACAGTGTATCTACCGCAACATAGCCCACCCCTAGGGTCAGCGCTACGCACGGCCGCCAATACATAACCTACAAACACCAGAAACTAGTTGCAACTCCTAGACAGAGTACTAGGGTGATTAAGAAGCCGAGAGGGTCAATTAAGGATCCCAATGAGTGGTAGTAGCTGTTCATGGATCACAGACACAGAACTCAGTTCCTGAGGACGGCTGCAATGAGACAACCCACCATGTACTCCTACATGGCCTCTCACCGCTACCTTTACCAAAAACGTATTCACACACTTAGCTCACACAAGGTAGGACATGTTCACACACCTCCGATTCATTCCCGATGAATCAGACCTGACGCAACTCTATGCAATAGCAGGCATGACAAACAAGAATGAATGAGTAGGCACATCAGGGCTCAAACAACTCCTACTCATGCTAGTGGGTTTCATCTATTTATTGTGGCAATGACAGGTCATGCAGAGGATAAGGGGTTCAACTACCGCAACAAGTAACAGATGAATCATTGTTGTCCTAATGCAGTAAAAGAGAGTAGGAGCGAGAGAGTGGGGTTGTATCTGAATGAACAAGGGGGTTTTGCTTGCAGGGCACTTCTGAAGATATCATTGGGTCTTCATCAGCGTCAACGATCACAGGGTCGGTACAACGTCTATCGAGAGGGACAACCACCGGCAACAGAGAAGGAACACAATCAATGCAATGCACAACATGATGCATGATCATGACATGTCAATATGCTGTGGTTTGAGCTAATGCAACTAGCAACATGTTAAATGGAGTTGGTTTGAACCCTAGGTTCAAATTCAAACTCCATATGTGAGAGTTTAAATTCCATTTATGTGAATTGGCCTAATCAGCAGCCATAAGTTGTTCTAACATGCTTGAAAATGCCATAAACAGATTCCTTGATTTTTTCTGATAATTTTTCGTATATAATTTATTTCATTTGGAGTTACGGTTGAATTTCTATGAATTTTAGAAGTTTATACTAATTTCTAGAATCTTCTGAATTGTTTTAAAACAGAAATTAATTACTGCGTCAGCATGACATCGTCATGACGTCAGCAGGTCAACAGGGCATGGTCCAGGTCAAACCTTACCAGTGGGACCCACTGGTCAGTGACCCAGTGACATTTAGTGTCACAGACAGGTGGGGTCCGGTCAACAGGTGACGTGGCCAGGTCAAACTGACCTGTGGGCCCTTGTGGTTAGTTAAAACTAAACAGAAACTAAACCAGGTTAATTAGAGAGGGGGGCCCATCCGTCAGTGAGCTAGGGGTTAGTTTAGTGGGGTTATTAGTGGCTAATGACAGTGCCACGTTGGCTTCGCCGGAGTTTCGCCGGCGGCGACCAAAATGCGGCGGAGGGCTTCGAGATTTCGCTACGGGGGATGGTTTGGCGCGCGGGAAGCATCTACGGGGAGCTAGCAGGGTGGCGCATCCAACGATGGAGGCGGTCGGAGCTGGGGTGGCCTGCAGAGGCACTGGCGACGAGCGAGGTGGCGGCCGAAGCTTGGGTTGATGCGGGCGCGGGGCTGCAGGGTACGACGAGGCCATCCAAGGGGATCTACGGCCTCATGGTACATCTAGGAGCTCGCTAGGCTCGTCGGCTTGAGTGGAGCGGCACAACAGCGCCATGCCCATCGTCCATGGCGGACGGCGGTGCTCGGTACAGTGCCTAGCGCGGCTACGGCAAGCGACAAGCCACGGGGACAGGGGAAAACGACGGAGGGGCTCACTGGGAGGTCGAAGCGTAGCTCAGTGGGCTTGGGGACGTCCTCGATGGCGCGAATCGACCAGCGGTGATCCACGGGTCCGAGGAGGAAGAAGAGCTCGGGGTCGTCGTCACGGAGCTCCTGGCGGCGCCTGGATTGGTGCAAAGGACGCGGGGGTCGAGGCGAAACTCGTGGCATAGCTGGATGGGCGTGGGGAGGTCGATGGCAGCGGCGAACGGCGGCGGTGCGTCCATGGAGGCTTCAGCCATGGCGGGGAACGCGTGAGGGGGAGAGCGAGGGAGGGAGAGATCGATCCACACGGGTCTTGGGGGGGGCGGCGTGGCGCGACGGAAGGCTCAGGGCGCCCCGGGAAGCAGGAGGTGGCCGGGCGCGCGCGTGCGTGCCGCGGGCACACGCCGTCCTGCCCACTGGCAGGAGGTGGAAGACAACAGGGAGGTGGAGGTGGGCCGGGCTAGCTTTGCCCGACTGGGCTGCTACAGTGGTGGGCCGGTTGGCCCACCAGGTAGGTTCTCCCTCTTTCTCTTTTAATTTGTTTTCTATTTTTCTGTAGTCTTTAGGGCTTTATTAAAAATACTTAGACCCTTTCAAAAATCACCAAACTGAACATGCCCACTGTTTAGAATATATCCAACATGGAACATTTCAGTTTAGGATTACTTGGGCATTTAAAAAATTTACTAGCATTTAAATGCCCAAATTCAAATAACATATGATTTAATCCAGTGAGCTTTGGATGACCTAGAAAGTATTGCACCATTTTTTTCAGAGGTTTTAGACCAAGACAAAGATGATGAACATTTTTGAAGGGCATTTCAGGATCATTGAAAAATATTTTAGTAACCCTAGTTGGATTAAGTGGTGCTGGGGGTTTCTGCCATCCCCATTTCAACTTTCAAATAAAATATAGACATGATGCATGGATGCTTATGATACTAATTGCAATCAAATTCTAGGGCTGTGACAACAAGGACATATAATTAGGGTCAGAAGAAACACTCTTACTAGCAAATAATTTCATAAGTTCATCCATCTTTCCACTCAAAACATTAATTTCTTCTATCGCATGCACCTTTTTATTAGTAGATCTTTCAGTATGCCATTGAGAATAATTAACCATAATATTATCTAGGAGTTTAGTAGCTTATCCTAAAGTGATTTCCATAAAAGTGCCTCCCACGGCTGAATATAAAAGATTTCTAGAAGCAAAATTCAATCCGGCATAAAAAATTTGTATAATCATCCACAAATTTAAACCATGAGTAGGGCAATTACGTATCATTAGATTCATTCTCTCCCAAGCTTGTGCAACATATTCATGATCAAGTTGCTTAAAATTCATAATATCGTTTCTAAGAGAGATGATCTTAGCGGGAGGAAAATACTTAGAGATAAAAGCATCTTTGCATTTGTTCCATGAATCAATACTATTTTTAGGCAAAGACGAAAACCAAGCTTTAGCACGATCTCTAAGCGAAAAAGGAAATAGCTTCAATTTAACAATATCATTATCCACATTTTTCTTCTTTTGCCTATCACACAAATCAACGAAGCTATTTAGATGGGTAGCGGCATCTTCACTAGGAAGGCCGAAAAATGGATCTTTCATGACAAGATTCAGCAAAGCAGTATTAATTGCACAAGATTCAGCATCGGTAAGAGGAGAAATCAGAGTGCTAATAAAATCATTGTTGTTGGTATTGGTGAAGTCACACAGTTTAGTGTTATCTTGAGCCATTGTGACAAGCAAGCAAACTAACACACAAGCAAACCAAAAGCAAGCGGGCAAAAAGAGGCAAATAGAGAAGGAGAGGGAGGATAGAGAGAGAGGGTGAATAAAACGGCAAGGGTGAAGTGGGGGAGAGGAAAACGAGAGGCAAATGGCAAATAATGTAATGCGGGAGATAATTGTTTGTCATGGGTACTTGGTATGTTGACTTTTGCGTAGACCTCCCCGGCAATGGCGCCAGAAATCCTTCTTGCTACCTCTTGAGCACTATGTTGGTTTTCCCTGAAGAGGAAGGGATGATGCAGCAACGTAGCGTAAGTATTTCCCTCAGTTTTTGAGAACCAAGGTATCAATCCAGTAGGAGGCTACGCGCGAGTCCCTCGCACCTGCACAAAACAAATAAATCCTCGCAACCAACACGATAAGGGGTAAGGGGTTGTCAATCCCTACACGGCCACTTAAGAGAGTGAGATCTGATAGATATGATAAGATAATATTTTTGGTATTTTTGTGATTAAGATGCAAAGTAAAGTAAAAGCAAAGTAAAAAGCGAAGGAAATAACTAAGTAGTAGGAGATTAATATGATGAAGATAGACCCAGGGGCCATAGGTTTCACTAGTGGCTTCTCTCAAGAGCATAAGTATTCTACGGTGGGTGAACAAATAACTGTTGAGCAATTGACAGAATTGAGCATAGTTATGAGAGTATCTAGGCATGATCATGTATACAGGCATCACGTCTGAGACAAGTACACTGACTCCTGCCTACATCTACTACTATTACTCCACTCATCGACCGCTATCCAACATGCATCTAGAGTATTAAGTTAAAAACAGAGTAACGCCTTAAGAAAGATGGCATGAAGTAGAGGGATAAACTCATGCAATATGATGAAAACCCCATCTTGTTATCCTCGATGGCAACAATACAATACGTGCCTTGCTGCCCCTACTATCACTAGGAAAGGACACCGCAAGATTGAACCCAAAGCTAAGCACTTCTCCCATTGCAAGAAAGATCAATCTAGTAGGCCAAACCAAACTGATAATTCGAAGAGACTTGCAAAGATAACCAATCATACATAAAAGAATTCAGAGAAGATTCAAATATTGTTCATAGATAGACTTGATCATAAACCCACAATTCATCGGTCTCAACAAACACACCGCAAAAAGAAGATTACATCAAATAGTTCTCCACAAGAGAGGGGGAGAACATTGTATTAAGATCCAAAAAGAGAGAAGAAGACATCTAGCTAATAACTATGGACTCGTAGGTCTGAGGTGAACTACTCACACTTCATCGGAGGGGCTATGGTGTTGATGTAGAAGCCCTCCGTGATCGATGCCCCCTCCGGCGGAGCTCCGGAACAGGCCCCAAGATGGGATCTTGTGGATACAGAAAGTTACGGCGGTGGAATTAGGGTTTTGGCTCCGTATCTCATCATTTGGGGGTATGTAGGTATATATAGGAGGAAGGAGGACGTTGGTGGAGCAATAGGGGGGCCCACGAGGGTGGAGGGCACGCCTGGGGAGGGTAGGCGCGCCCCTACCTCATGGCCTCGTCTTTTGTGTCTTGACGTAGGGTCCAAGTCTCCCGGGTCTTGTTCGTTGAGAAAATCACGTTCCCAAAGGTTTCATTCCGTTTGGACTCCGTTTGATATTCCTTTTCTTCGAAACCCTAAAACAGGCAAAAAACAGCAATTCTGGGCTGGGCCTCCGGTTAATAGGTTAGTCCCAAAAATAATATAAAAGTGGATAACAAAGCCCAATAATGTCCAAACCAGTAGATAATATAGCATGGAGCAATCAAAAATTATAGATACATTGGAGACGTATCATTCACCACCTCCATTGGTGCCTCTCCGATGATGCGTGAGTAGTTATTTGTCGGCCTTCGGGTCCGTAATTAGTAGCTAGATGGCTTCCACTCTCTCGTTTGATTCTCAATACAGTTGTCTCTTGTAGATCCATATGATGTAACTCTTTTGGCAGTGTGTTTGTTGGGATCGGATGAACTTTGAGTTTATGATCAGATCTATCTCTTTTTATATCCATGAAAGTATTTGAGTTTCTTTGATCTCTTTTATGCATGATTGTTTATAGCCTCATATTTCTTCTCCGATATTTAGGTTTTGTTTGGCCAACTTGATATATTTATCTTGCAATGGAAAGAGGTGCTTTGTAGTGGGTTCGATCTTACGGTGTTTGATCCTAGTGACAGAAGGGGAATCGTGTAACACCCACAATGCGATATCTCCCACGTGTTGGGGAACGACTTAGAGGCATAGCCGCATGGTAGGTTTGTCGCAAGAGGGGTAATCTTTACAGATCCCATGTACTGAATAAGAAAGGGATAAAGAGTCGGCTTACAATCGCCACTTCACAAATACATAAATAATTCATACATCATCCAAAGTACAAACATAGGTTCGACTACGGAACCAAAATAAAAGAAGACAACCCCAAATTCTTGATCCCCGATTGTCCCAACTGGGCTCCACTACTGATCAACCGGCAAAGACAAAAACAACGAACAAGATCTTCATAGAGCTCCCACTTGAGCTGGGTTGCGCCACCTGCACTGGTATCATCAGCACCTACAACTGTTTGGAAGTATCTGTGAGTCACAAGGACTCAACAATCTCACACCCACGAGATCAAGACTATTTAAGCTTCTGGGTAGGGTAAGGTAATGAGGTGGAGCTGCAGCAAGCACTAAGCATATATGGTGGCTAACATACGCAAATGAGAGCAAGAAGAGAAGCAACGCAACGGTCGAGAAACTAGAAGTGATCAAGAAGTGATCCCAAAGCTACTTACGTTCAAGCATAACACAAGAACCGTGTTCACTTCCTGGACCCCGCCGAAAAGAGACCATCACGGCTACACACACGGTTGATGCATTTTAATTAAGTTAAGTGTCAAGTTCTCTACAACCGGATATTAAGAAATTCCCATCTGCGACATAACCACGGGCACGGCTCTCGAAAGTTTATACCCTGTAGGGGTGTCCCAACTTAGCCCATCACAAGCTCTCACGGTCAACGAAGGATATTCCTTCTCCCAGGAAGACCCGATCAGTCTCGGAATCCCGGTTACAAGACATTTCGACAATGGTAAAACAAGACAAGCAAAGCCGCCCAAATGTGCCGACAAATCTCGATAGGAGCTGCACATATCTCGTTCTTAGGGCACACCAGATGAGCAGGCCGTACAACTAAAACCAACCCTCAAGTTCCCCCGAGGTGGCGCTGCAAGGAGCTCTACTTTGGACCAACACCCAGAGGAGCACTGGCCCAGGGGGTTAAAATAAAGATGACCCTTGAGTCTGCAGAACCCAAGGGAAAAAGGCTTAGGTGGCAAATGTTAAAACCAAGGTTGGGCCTTGCTGGAGGAGTTTTATTCAAAGCGAACTGTCAAGGGGTTCCCATAACACTCAACAGCGTAAGGAACGCAAAATCAAGGAACATAACGCCGGTATGACAGAAACTAGGGCGGCAAGAGTGGAACAAAACACCAGGCATAAGGCCAAGCCTTCCACCCTTTACCAAGTATATAGATGCATTAATTAAACAATAGATATAGTGATATCCCAACATATCCATGTTCCAACATGGAACAATGTTCAACTTCACCTGCAACTGGCAACGCTATAAGAGAGGCTGAGCAAAAGTAGTAACTTAGCCAAACAACGGTTTGTTAGGAAGGATGGTTAGAGGCTTGACATGGAAATATGGGAGGCATGATATAACAAGTGGTAGGTAGCGCATCATAGCGATAGAGCGAACGACTAGCAAGCAAAGATAAAAGTGATTTCGAGGGTATGGTCATCCTGCCTGAGATCCCGCAAGGAAGAAGAATGAGTCCATGAAGAAGACAAACAGACATAGTCGAACGAATCCTTACAACTCCGGAACAAAATCGAAGCTAACAAGAGAAGCAACCCGGAAAGAAGCAAACAACATAGTAAACAACCATCACACAAACATGGCATGATGCACAACCAAGGATGATGCATGTCCGATTTTATGAGGCATGGCATGGCAAAATGCACAAACAAAACTGCAAGTTAAGTGGAGTTCAATATGCAACGAGTTGCATATTGACGGAACACCACATTCAAGTTATTTAGTTCGATCACATTTTGTACCCAACAATATTAAATGTCGTTAAACATGGCAAGAGGTGAAGCATAAGTAAACTACACATTTAGGCAAGTTTAAATGAGGCCAGAAATAACAACGACCATTCCGGAAAAATCCCCATGTGCATTTAGAAATTGAAGCAAACAACAATTTAAACATTCTTGATGTTGTTATCATGATACGGATGACAAATACAAGTTTTATGAAAATGTTGACATGATAATATATGAGGCATTTGTCGCCATGGCGGAAGGAAAAGGGGTGTCGCGGAGGCGAAACGGAAAAGTTACCACGGCAACATTCCGGTGATCTGGCAACTCAATTGAGATGTTGGTGCAAAAGAAGGTGGATGTGCAAAACATGCAAGAGTGACGGGGAGTGATCCCGGCCACCGGGTGTCCTATATGTGGGTGGCATGGCAAACGAGGTACGTGCACGAAACAACCGGGCTCGGCGCAAACACACGGTTCAACTCTTACGTCACACAACATTCGTCCACGGCGGTCGTCTCGACGTTATACCTTTGGAGCATGCATCTCCGGACGGTTCGGGTTCGATTGGATGTCGACGAAAGTAGATGTTCTCGCGACGGTAGTGAAAGTAGTGGTTCATGAGGCGCAAGAGGAAGTAGTCGTTCATGTCCGTAGATGTTCGGGGTCACGACACGGAACTTAACGTCCACGGGGTCTTCGCGGGTCGATGGTAGTGGTACATATTTCGTAGCCGTTCGAGTCATCGGTAGAGGAACTTGATAGATTTGAATCCCTTCGGGGTTGTCATGGTACTTGGGGTCTTCGGACTTGCTGGTCTCGACAAAACGAAGGGGTACTTGGTACAATCCGCGTAGTCATGCACTTGTCGTCGAGGGACTTGACAAAATCCACAGAGCCGGTGTGCTTGGTTGGGCGTCAATCTTGCCGGTGGGGTACTTGGCGAATCCACGTAGTCGTAGTGGTACTTGGCAAATTCCACGAGGCGGGCTTGGCGTGCAATGAACAACTAGTGCGATGTACAGGTGTAGCGGTGGTATTGGCGTCCAGCGACAGTAGTACAGGAAGGCAACAACATGGCCGATGGTGAGGTTGCAGTAGGCCTTGGGCGTGAAATCCGGCGATGGGACGACGGGGAACGACAAGATCCCGAACGGAGGAGGTCGGGGCCAGCTCGATCTGGCCGGAGCAAGGGCGGAGGCGGCGGGACGAGCTCAACGGAGGTCGTCGACGGTCGGACGAAGCAGCAACAGCAAGGCCAGGGAGACGGGGAGGCTAGCGCCAGATGAGGCCGAACATGGAGGGAGCAGGTCATGGGTGAGGGTATCAAGGGCGACGACAGGGTGTCCTGGACAAGGCCGAAGGCTCCAGCTCGGGGAGGAGGTCGAGGCCGATGGGAACGGACGCGCAGGCCAATCCGGGCGGAGGCACGCAGGATCCCGTCGGCGGCGTGGCCTTGAGATGACTGCGCCATGGGGATTGGTTCCCTGGATGGCATCCGGCGACGCTGGAAGAAAGCATCAGCGGGGGTTGCGGAAAGCATCAGCGAGGGTCGACGGGAGGAGGAAAGGGATCGGGCACGCCCTGTGAGTCCATGCGTGTGGGTGCTGGCGGCGGTGTGGGAGGAACAACGGGGAGAGAGGGGATCGACCAGAGGGTTAGGTTTAGGAGTGGCTGGGCCTAGGAGAGGGATGGGCCGGCACTGGAGTTTGGCATAGGAAGGCCTAGGGAGGCTGGCCTGGGCTGGGCTTCTCTCTCCTACTATCTTTCTCATTTCTCTTTATTTGCCAAAACCAGCAAATAGCAAAGAAAGAAATAAGAGAAAGAAAAGGTTGGTGAAGGAATTTGGGCACGGGGATAATTTCCCCGGACTCACAAAAATGTGCATGGTCCATGAAAAATAGGAGTGGACATGATTGCAAGAATTAAATTCAAAGTCATTTGAATTTAATTCAAAAGGTTTGAACAAGGACTAGGAATTAGAAGTGTCAAAAAATGTTAAGATTTTCGGAGGAGCCTCAATAAATGGAGAAGGAATTGTCGGCAAGGTTTGGGGATCAACTCGAAGCAGAAAAGGCACGGGGTTATTTTTGCAAGTGTGTTGTGATAAATTCCAAATTATGGAATATTTGATATAGCTCCCTAATATTGGGAGGATATGTTATAAAGAGAATCACCATGTGAATTCCCTCGGTTTAAATGGACCCAAGATCAATGCAATTTATTCAGTTGAGTTTTAAAACGGGTTGCATGATGACATGATGCAATGCACATGATGCAATGATGAATGCAATGAACCAACCAAAACACACGACGAAACCCGGAAATCATGGAAGGCATCTGAAGCTCCGGTCTTGGGGCGTCACAAACCGACACGCATGTATCATTTCTACTAAGGATAAAACGATGGGGTCTATATCTACATAGATAGATCTTATATACATCATGTCATCGTTCTTATTGCATTACTTTGTTTCTTAATGAACTTAATACACTAGATGCATGCTGGATAGCGGTCGATGTGTGATTTAATAGTAGTAGATGCAGGCAGGAGTCGGTCTACTAATCTTGGACATGATGCCTATATAATGATCATTGCCTGGATATCGTCATGAGTATTTGAAGTTCTATCAATTGCCCAACAGTAATTTTTTTTACCCACCATTTTCTATTTTTCTCGAGGGAAGCCACTTGTGAAACGTATGGCCCCCGGGTCTCTTTCTCATATTATTTGCCTTTGCGATCTATTTTCCTTTGCTTTTATTTTTATATCTACTAAACCAAAAACACAAACATACCTTGTAGCAATTTATTCTTATTTATTTTATTTGGCGTTCGATCTATCAATATCTATAATTTTATCTCACGTCCATTTGGCAATTTCTGGCGCCGCTACCCAAAAAGGAATGACAACCCCTTTTACACGTCGGGTTGCGAGTAGTTGTTATTTGTGTGCAGGTGCTGTTTATGTTGTGTTGCTTGGTTCTCCTACTGGTTCGATAACCTTGGTTTCATATCTAAGGGAAATACCTACCACCGATGTGCCGCATCATCCCTTCCTCTTTGGGGAAATACAGACGTAGCTTCAAGCGACATCAAAAGGAATTTCTGGCGCCGTTGCTGGGGAGGATCTTCAACATATACCAGGTTCCTAATCACAAATCTCATCTCCTCGCAATTTATATTATTTGCCATTTGCCTCTCATTTTCCTCTCCCCCACTTCACAAAAATTTGTCGTTTTTGTTCGCCCTCTTTTTCGTTCGCCACCTTGTCGGATCTGTTTTTGAGTGCAATATTTTTGTGTAGTCATCATGACTCAAGAGAACACCAAGTTGTGTGATTTCTCAAATACCAACAACAATGATTTTATTGGCACTCCGCTTGCTCCTCCCGCCACTAGTGCGGAGTCTTGTGATATCAATACTGCTTTGTTGAATCTTGTTATGAAATATCAATTTTCCGGTACTCCTAATGAGGATGCCGCGTCCCATCTTAATACCTTCATGGAATTATGTGATATACAAAAGAAAAAATATGTGGACAATGATGTTATGAAGATGAAATTATTTCTGTTTTCTTTGCGTGATTCTGCAAAAATTTGGTTCTCTTCTTTGCCTTGCAATAGTAATGATTCTTGGAATAGTGAAAGATGCTTTATCACTAAGTATTTTCCACCCGCAAAAATTATTTTCCTTAGAATCCAGATCATGAATTTCAAGCAACTTGAACATGAGCATGTTGCACAATCTTGGGAAAGGATGAAAACATTGCTAAGGAATTTCCCAACTCATGGGTTAAAACTTTGGATGATCATACAAAATTTTAATGTGGGGTTGAATTTTGTTTCTCAAAATCTTTTAGATTCCGCAATGGTTGGTACTTTTATGGAAATTACTATGGGTGAAGCGACCAAATTGCTTGATAATATCATGGCAAATTATTCACAATGGCATACCCAAAGAGCTCCTACTAGTAAAAAAGTTAATTTGGTTGAAGAAATTTCTTCTTTGAGTGAAAAAGTTGATGCTCTTATGAAATTGGTTGCTAGTAAAAGTGCTCCTATTGATTTCAATGATATTCCTTTGTCTACTTTGATTGAGCAAAATAGCGATGTCGTATATGTTAACTTTATCTCGCGAAATAATTTCAATAACAATGCTTATAGAGGTAATTTTAATCCTAGGCCATTTCCTAGTAATTCCTCTAATAATTATGGTAATTCCTATGAAAATCCTTCTTATAATAATAATAGGAACACCTGTGATCTTGAGAATAATATTAAAGAATTTATCAACACACAAAAAAATTTCAACACTTCCATATAAGAAAAGTTGAATAAGATTGATGATTTGTCTAGAAGTGTTGATAGAATTTCTCATGATGTGGAAAATCTCAAGATGAAAATTTTTGTGCCTAAGGTTGATGAATCAATTAAAGCTCTTTATGTTTCCATGGATGAAAGTAAGAAAAGAACCGCTATGCTTAGAGCTTAAAGCAAAATTTTAGAAAAAACATTTTCTAGTGATTATTTTCGCAAAAGTGATGAAGATCTTAAAATGATTGGTGTTTCTTCTATTGATTCCTTGTTTAGTAAAGTTAAGATTGATGAAAAAAGGATTGGAAAAGAGTCAACTTTAATGAGAAGGTGTCCCGATAATTCGGAGGGTGAAAATCTTGTTGAGAAAATTGGTAAAAGTGGGTTTGAAGAGGTCACAACTTTAGCTAGTGATGTGCCCACTCTTTTGGATTACAAAGACTTTAATTATGATAGTTTCTATTTTATTGATTTTATTTCTTTTTTTCAATCCATGATAAATTGACCCCATGCTTATGAAGAAAATAAAGCTTTTACTGAACATATTGTTGATGCTATGATGAAAGCTCTTGAAGAAAAGTTGGAATTAGAAGTTTCAATTCCTAGAAAATTGCATGATGAGTGGGAACCTACTATCAAATTCGAGATTAAAAATTATGAGTGTTTTTCTTTGTGTGACTTGGGTGCTAGTGTTTCTACAATTTCAAAATCTTTATGTGATGTGCTTGGTCTTACCGATATTGAATCATGTTCTTTGAATTTGCACTTGGCAGATTCTATTATTAAAAGCCTATGGGAAGAATTAATGATGTTCTTATTTTTTCAAATAGGAATTATGTGCCCATAGATTTTATTGTTCTTGATATTGATTGCAATCCGTCATGTCCAATTATTCTTGGTAGACCGTTTTTACGCACTATCGGTGTCGTGATTGATATGAAAGAAGGCAATATTAAGTTCCAATTTCCTTTGAGGAAGGGTATGGAACATTTCCCGAGAACAAGAATTAGGCCACCATATGAATCAATCATGAGGGCATCTTATGGATCTCGAAACAAAGATGACAAAACTTAGATCCTTGCTTTATGCCTAGCTAAGGGTATAAAATTGTAGCGCTTGTTGGGAGGCAACCCAATGAATAAAATTTATTTTTGCTTTTTTCTTTCTGTTATTGAGTGTTTGCACAATTATGCTACTGTTATGATTGTGTTTTTTATGTTTTAATTAGTGTTTGTGCCAAGTAAGGCCTTTAGGATCTTCTTGGGTGATAGTTGTTTGATCTTGCTGAAAAAACAGAAACTTTTGCATTCGCGAAAGTAATTCTTATTTTTAACCAGAGAGCGATAAAATACCCTTTCCATTTGAAGTAGATCAATATACAAATTTCTTAGGTCTTCCTAATTTTTCAGAGTTTTTGGAGTTAGAGAAGTATTCGAAACACCCAGATTGCTACAGACTATTCTGTTTTTGACAGATTCTGTTTTCTTTGAGATGTGTGCTCATTTTGATGGCTCTATGGTTTTCTTTGATGAGTTTTGGCCATAGAAAAGTTGGAATACAGTATATATAATGAAAGAACAAAATATGAATTGGTTTGATACAGTACTTATAGTAGTGATTTATGTTCTTATATTAACGGATCTCACGAAGGCCTTTGTTGAGTTTTGTGTGATTGAAGTTTTCAAGTTTTGGGTTATCTTACGATGGATGAAGGAATAAGGAGTAAGAAGATCCTAAGCTTGGGGATGCCCCGACATCCCAAGCTATTATCCAAAAGAGAGCAAGCAACTAAGCTTGGGTATGCCCCCGAGTGGCATCCCCTCTTTCTTCTAACGACCATCCGTATTTACTCGAAGCTATATTTTTATTCGTCACATACTATGTGTTTTCCTTGGAGCGTGTTGTATGATATGAGTCTTTGCTTGTTTTATTTTGTGTTTTAAGTCTTGATTCCTTCCTGGACACACCTATTTGAGAGAGCCAAAATTATGCCATGACTTGTTAGAATTGCTCTCTATGCTTCACTTAATTTTTTTATGAGCTATGGACTTGCTCTAGTGCTTCACTTATATATTTTTGAGCACGGTGTGCTTAGTATTTTTGAAGAAATTCTCTCTTGCTTCACTTAAATCAATTTGAGAGAAAGAAATATTATGCTCATGATCTTCACTTATATTTGTTTGAGCTTTTCAAAAGCAACACATGAAAATTTGTTCCAAAGTGATAGATATCCAAGAAGGATATAATAAAAACTTTCATTAAGATCATTGGACAAAATAAACTTGATTCTTGGTAATAGTTTTGAGATATGATGATGTGATATGTGAGTCATCTTGATGAGTAATTATACTTTAGTAAGAATATTGGCGTTAAGGTTTGTGATTCCCTATGCAAGCATGAAAGTCAATAATTATTTAATGAAATTATATCCTACTTGTGGTGCATTATTCGGTGTTAATTATGCTTAATGCTCGCTTATGATATTATTTGTTTCTTGGTTGGTCGCTTCTCAATCTTTTGCTAGCCTTCATTTTGCACTAAGTATGATTTCTACTTGTGCATCCAAAAAACCTTTAAACCAGTTTTGCCACATGAGTCCACTATACCTACCTATATGCGGTATTCTTTTGCCGTTCTAAGCAAATTTGTATGTCCATCTCTAATTTTCAAAATAAACTTCTCGTTTGTGTGTTCATTTCACTCGCGGAGCGGTGAGGGGTGGCTAATATTTTCCATGCTAGATGTGTTATTCTCACTTTGAGTGTTTATTCACTTATCATTGCACGAGAGCAAGGCAAAGGTATTAGGGATGCCCAATCCCAAAATGAAAAATGAATTTATTTATGTTGTCAAATAATAAATTCCTTGGAAAGTGTTAGTATGGAGGGCAACCGTGGATATGGCTAGCCATGGAAAGTGAAAGTATGGTTGAAAAAGGAATAAACTTTATTTTCTGTTTGGGAACCGCCTATGATATATCTAGCATGCAAAGTGTTGGGAACTCTAAGTCATTTTCGTTGGTGAGAAGGACACACCTCCCAAATTTTTTTTATCTCTAATTTTTTTCTTTGAGCTCTGGCACCTCTACAAATCCCTATTTCCCTCTGCGAGGGCCCTTTCTTTTACTTTATGCAATTCTTTTTGAATTTAAGTCACCATCTTCTCTTATAGAAGCACCAACTAGGAGGCACTATGATCGCACTTGAGCATTGGGTGTAGTTAATATGTGAGTGTGTTTCATGAATGGATCAATGATTGAGCATGATGGGCTAGGGATAGCTTATTTTAGCATTGATATTTTGAAAGACATGGTTGCTTGTTGATATGCTTGAGTATTTAAGTTATCATGTCAAAACTAAACTATTGCTTTGAACAATATAAAAGTCCAAATGTCCATGCTATAAAGAAACGAATATGATATAACATGATAGGTAGCATTCCACATCAAAAATTCTGTTTTTATCACTTACCTACTCGAGGAAGAGTAGGAGTTAAGCTTGGGGATGTTGATATGTCTCCAACGTATCTATAATTTTTTATTGTTCCATGATGTTATATTATCAATCTTGGATGTTTTATAATCATTTTATAGTCATTTTATATCATTTTTTGGTACTGACCTATTGACATAGTGCCACGTGCCAGTTGTTGTTTTTTGCATGTTTTTTACATTGCCGAAAATCAATACCAAACGGAGTTCAAATGCAACGAAACTTTTCGGAGATTTTTGATGGACCAAAAGACACCTAGTGGGCCAAGGGTGCGGCTGGGAGTGCTCCAAGGAGAGCACAACCCACCAAGGCGCGCCAGGAGGCCCAGGCGCCCCTGGTGGATTGTGCCCACCTTGGGTGTCCCGCGGACTGCCTATTTGCTCTATAAATATCCCAATATTTCAAAACCCTAGGGGAGTCAACGAAAATAAATTCTAGCCGCCGCAGAGTCCAGACCCACCAAATCCAATCTAGACACCATCACGTATGGGGTTCACCACCTCCATTGGTGCCTCTCCGATGATGCGTGAGTAGTTCTCTGTAGACCTTCGGGTCCGTAGTTAGTAGCTACATGGCTTCCTCTCTCTTGTTTGATTCCCAATACAATGGTCTCTTGGGGATCCATATGATGTAACTCTTTTGCGGTGTGTTTGTTGGGGTCGGATGAACTTTGAGTTTATTATCAAATGTATCTTTTTATATCCATGAAAGTATTTGAGTTTCTTTGATATCTTTTATGCATGATTGCTTATAGCCTCATATTTATTCTCCAATATTTGTGTTTTGTTTGGCCAACTTGATCTGTTTATCTTGCAATGGGAAGAGGTGCTTTGTAGTGGGTTCGATCTTACGATGCTTGATCCCAGTGACAGAAGGGGAACCGACACGTATGTATCATTGCTACTAAGGATAAAACGATGGGGTCTATCTCTACATAGATAGATCTTGTCTACATCATGTCATCATTCTTATTGCATTACTTTGTTTCTCCATGAACTTAATACACTAGAGGCATGCTGGATAGCGGTAGATGTGTGGAGTAATAGTAGTAGATGCAGGCAGGAGTCGGCCTAATAATCTTGGACATGATGCCTATATAATGATCATTGTCTGGATATTGTCATGAGTATTTGAAGTTCTATCAATTTCCCAATAGTAATTTGTTTACCCACCATTTGTTATTTTTCTCGAGAGAAGCCACTATTGAAACCTACGGCCCCCGGGTCTCTTTCACATATTATTTGCCTTTGCGATCTATTTTCCTTTGCTTTTATTTTCAAATATACTAAACCAAAAACACAAAAATACCTTGCTGCAATTTATTATTATTTATTTTACTTGGCGGTCGATCTATCAATATGTACAATTTTATCTCACATCCATTTGCCAATTTTGGCGCCGCTACCCGAAAGGGATCGACAACCCCTTTTACACGTTGGGTTGCGAGTAGTTGTTATTTGTGTGCAGGTGCTGTTTACGTTGTGTTGCTTGGTTCTCCTACTGGTTCGATAACCTTGGTTTCATATATCAGGGAAATACCTACCGCCGCTGTGCTGCATTATCCCTTCCTCTTTGGGGAAATACCGACGTAGCTTCAAGAGACATCAGACACGCCCATGAAGTTGAGGAGCCTTAAGAGGTATGTGACGACCATCAGCATGCGGCTGATCAGGAGGAGCAGGCGTGTGGGTAGCCCTTTGTAACGCCCCGGACACACCCGCCAGTGGCCGTTACTCCTTGCGGGATCTAGACTGGCCCCACAGATCAATACTAGTCTTTTCTATGCACTTTGTCCTCACTCATGCGCACCCGGGAGCAACTTCTCAGTCGGTCACCCATCCTAAAACTACTCCAAGTTGAGCATGCTTAACTTTGGAGTTCTTTCCGAATGGGCTCCCGAACAAAAAGGAATTCCTTATTGATATGAGTAGTCTATCATCCCTAATAGCCAGGCCATCACATACACCCCCACTCAAAGGAACCGACGTCCTCGTCGGGCCATAGGAACGTTCCCTGTTGGCACATACGTGTGTGCTTCCAGTTCGGTAAATGTGCCATGTCGTGTGCCATGATGGGTCACAAACGTCATGAACAACATGACTGTGCACCTGTCCGCAAACATCCATGTAACCATGAGAGTCGGCTCTGATACCAACTTGTAAATCCCACAATGCGGCTATATCTCCCACGTGTCGAGGCACGACTTAGAGGCATAGCCGCATCATGGGCGTTACAAGTTGGTAATCAGAGCCATCTCTGACTTAGGAGCCCCCTGCTTGATCGAATCGTTGACGTTGTTGAGTCTAGAAAAAAAATGTTTTGAGTCTTAGGATTATATATATCGGAGAGTAGGATTCTTTTTACTCATCGGTCCCTTCGTCGCTCTGGTGAGGCCTCCTGACGTAGATGTTTTGTCTTTCCTGTCCTCAAATTTCACGGATTTTTTAGGATCACGCGGGTATCTTGGAATCATTCTGATATTCTTGTGACGAGAACATTGTTCTTGGTGCCTCCTAACATTTAGGGGTTGTGGCAGTGTCCCAGGGAGTTGAGCTCCGAGGTGTGGTCGTCACAATTTTATCATTGCAGTTCTGGAATACCTGAGTTCGCCGACATCGAAAATCTATTTTATGCAGCTGTTGGTGAGATAACCTCAACGCCACCCAGTACTGGGGCGGGAGTTCGGGAGTATTGCCATAGCTCGTATAACGGAAGCTTTTCAAATGTTGAGGTACACGATTTCCGGAGTTTTCTTGGTTATGTGTTGACGAATGGATACAGCGGGATGTAGGGATTGTAAGTTTGGGTGACACATTGTGCTTCCCCTATATCCCCAAAACCAGAGTGCATAACCAGAAAGTTTCAGGAGTGTATAGGTGGGAATTCAAGTAGCTCCTAGAATATCTTTCTGACAAATGTAGGACATGGGATTGGGTAAATCTCTATCATATGTATTTGTTCTGGCTTATTCTGCGAGCCAAATCCTTGTATTGTTTTTGTTGTGGTATCCGAGTTGCTTCGATGTCAAGTGTTGATTCCATACCTTTTCCAAGTGGTGTTCTCATGTTTCTATGGGAGTGCTAATCCTTCTTGGTCATCAAGAGTGTCATCCCAATTCTATTTCCAACCGGTGCGCTTCTCTTGAAGATGATCCCATCATTATCCCCATCCGCAAGATCAATTCTATGTTTTCTCAATCGTGTCTGTTTCATTCATCCCAAGTTGCCTTTGTTTTCTAAATCTCCATTCTTTTTCGTCAATGTTCTTATCCGGTGATTCTCAGGATGATACTAACGGAGCTTCAACTTTATCATTCCTTGTTCTCTCTTCTTCTATGGTGGATTCAATTCAACCTTTGTTGATCATATCCTTTCCTCGGTTCAAATGTTTTCTCATGCCGGTGCACCACTTAATAATCCACTTCTCGACATTCATTTGTTTTGGAGTTCTGAAGATATCTTAGGAGATTCGTGTTTTCATTCCTAATCTGCTCAAGCTATTTCGAGGTCTTACCTTATTCAAGCCATTTAATTCAACCGGTGCAATCTATCTTTTAAATCGTTCAACGGTGTTTCTTTTGAGTGGGCCCTAACCCACAGGTCTTTTCCTAGGATCTTACCTAACTCTCCTAACTTTTCCGGAGTTATTCTCAATTTCATTTCAAAGTTTGACGTAAGAATGAATTATCATTAGTCCAATGTCTTTCTCCAAGATCTTTCAAATTCCTTTCATCATTCATTCAATCTTTCTAATTGTCATTACGGAGTGCCTCAACAATTCATGGTGGTGTTTCTTGTCACCATTCTCAACATTTGAAGATCGAGGAAGAGATTTCTCCTGAAGTCTTGGTCTGTTCTCTTGAAGATTCATGGTTCTAGGTTCATGCCGTCCTCTCATAATTGTTTTCGATTGTGAGAATTTTTTTCACCCATCCGGAGAAATTCAGGAGTCTTTCAGTTTGATTCTCTCGAGCCCATCATCTCAGAATTATTCATTCCATCTTTTAGCTCTTGTTCTCCAAATCTTACCGGGGCATCATTCAAGTATTCTCTAATCAGCTCGGGATCTCTTCATTCACTTGTATCTAAATTCTCTCAAGTATCTTCATTCATTTTCTAATTCTTCCCAATGTTTTGCTATCTTTTCTTTGTTCGTTTTTAATTCTTACGACGGTTTGTTCAAGATTCCTCTTCCTATGTTCTCATATTAATTTATTTGTTATTTCAATCCTACTCGTGGTTCATTGAAGACCTTCCCAAGTTTGTGCTATATCTATCTTAATCCTTACTACGAGAATAAGTAGTATGACAAATCAATTGCTTGTCTTCAATCTAAATTAGTGAAGGATACACATAACATAATTCTTGTTCTTTTTTATCCAAGTGATTAATCCCTTCTTCTGGAGTTCGTAGTGATATCGATTTCTTAATTATATGTGTTCATCTTCTTCCGGAGTTCCAAGTTTTCCGCATTATCTCGTCACGAAGCTCCATCTAAATCATCGCAAGGCTTCACCTTGTGTTCTCAACTTCTCTTTCTTTTTATCATCCTTTTATTACCAGAGTTCTTCATGGAGGCTCTACATGGTGGTTCATCAAGGATTCTTTTCATTCTTCAATTGATCTTCAAGATTTTTCTCAAAGTTATGATTCGCCAAGCTATACCCAAAATTAAATAGGGTGCTTAACACATGTTTTGTTTTGAGGAGTTCAAGTATTCTTCATCTTGCATTACAAAGTGCAATTCCTTCTACCTTATCTTCGAGATGGCGTTATATCACTCTTGACAACTGCCATTCATGTTTCGTGATCCACATGTTGTCAAGAATGAGGTATTTTTAAATCCATTAATCTCTTCGTTGGAGTTATCTTGGGTTATATTTCACCTACAGCCTTCCCTAAGGAATGTTGTTATTGAGGTGCTTATCTATGATCCAAGTTTTCTCCTCTCCTCTCGGCGGAAGAAGCTTTTCATCTCCTCGTCGATCTAATGCAAGAAATTGTTTCTGTTTGTGGCAGGATTTCACCTCAGAGTTTTGAGATGTTTCCAATAAGTCCATAACAATCTTATTCTTTTCGTTGATGATTTTTCCAAGAACTCCGTTCAATCCTTCCTTGCGAGGATGCTTTTGAAATTCAATTGTGGTGGAAGCTGTCATTTTCTTCTCTGTCCCTTTGTCCCAACAACCTAGCTACTATTCTTTCGTTCCGGAGGCATAGTAAGGTTGCTCTCTTCATCCCATCATCTCGTTTTGCCAAGATCATGTTCTTTTTCTTGCTTATATCCATTTAATCGGAGTGCCGCTCGAATTCTTTTATTCTTATTCCTTGCCCAGCTAATTTTAACCGGAGTGGCTTTAAAATCGATCTTGTCTCCTAAGCTCTTCTTTCATGTCTTTCAACCTACAAGGTTTTCGCAATGTTCCTTGTTCCCCTTTTTCTAACGGAGTGTTTGTAATCTCGTTCATCTCTGTTGTATTCTTTTCTCAAAATTTTTTAACCTCTCAAGGTTCTTTGGCTTCACTCGTTTGTACAAGAAGCAACTTAAATTTACCTCTTCACTTCCTCTTCTATTTCTCTCCGGTGCCTTCCCTAGATCTTGAGACGAGATCCTCTTGTAGTGGTGGAGTGTTGTAACACCCCGGATGTAACTTTCCATATTTGTAACTCCAACTCTTGCCATTTTCGGCTATGTGATATGATATTCCCTCCGTGGTTGGGTTTTTGTCTTTGTTTTGCATTTTGTTCATGTCATGCATTTCATCTCATGTCATCATGTGCATCTCATTTGCATTCATGTTTGTCTCATGCATCGGGTCTTTTTCCCTGTTGTCCGTTTCGCAATCCGACACTCCCGCATGCACCCGTTGCTCCTCTGTAACCTCGTTTCGTGAGTGGGAGAAAAATGTTCTCAGAATGGGCCAAGATTTGTCGAGTGGCCTTGGTACATCACTAGTAGGCCGCCTGTCAAATTTTGTTCCATTTGGAGGTCGTTTGATGCCCCAATGGTTAACCGGGTAACTGAAAAAGCCCTCTCTTGTTGCATCCCAACAACCCTCCAAAACATCCTACTAGCCTATCTAAACCCCCTTCATGCTCTCCATCATTGGATCACGATCATGTGGGCGAAAACTGCACCTCATTTGGACTCTCCTAGCTCCCCCTACCTATATATATGCACCCCTACCAAATTCGCAGATGAAACCCTAGATCCATCTCTTCCGCCGCCACCGGACATTTCCGACCTCGCCGGACACCGTCCACCGCTGTCCCCGCGTGAATCGAGTCCCTGCGCCGCTCCCACCACTGCCAGCCCGCCAGGCCCGAGCGGGGCCCTCTCGGCCCGCGCGTGCCGCCTCCGCCCGATCAACGCCGCCCCGCTCACGCGCGCCTCCCGCACCCCGCCGCCAGTGCCGCCTCGCCGCCCCCCACCGTCCACTCTGGCCGCGCCCGCCTGCACCGCCCGCCGCCAGCGCCGCCTCGCACCCGTCGCCTGTCGCCGATCCGCCGCGCCCGCAGGCCTCCGCCGCCTCTCCCGCTCGCTGCCGGCTTGATCCGGCGAGATCCGGCCCAGAGGAGCCTCGCCACCATATCCCGACCTCGCGCGGAGTGCTCGCACTGCCGCCTCGGTTCACGTGCGCCCAGACGAACCCTAGATCTACGAGGTTGTTCTCTCTAAGTCCCTGAGATCCAACTTCATGTGCACCTCTTCATCATGCCATATCTCCGTGTCCGGTGCTCTGATTCATGCATATGATATATCAAAATGTTTGTCTCGTGATGCTATTCACATTAGTGGAATTTGCATGCATGTTACTGTCCATATTTATGCATGTATCATCATTGCAAGAGTGCTATATGATGTTGTCTACTGGAATTTAATAGAACTTGATGATTTGTCATTTTCGTTGCATTTTGTGTGTGCATCTTATGAGCTTGATGTCTACATGTTTTATGAGATCCATCATGCCATCTTTACAGAGGTGAAAGTCTTGTATTTTTGTGAGTTATGTGGTGACTAGCACAAGCATGCGAAGTAGGCTTCATAATGTTACTGTTTTCAGAAACTTAGTGGTTTTGCCATGTCCTTTTCGTGTTACATTTTGATACTATGTAAACTTGTTGCTACCATGCGATCCATGCACATTTTGAGATAGTTCAGTAAGCATGTTTTGTAGATGTGGTATTGCTCTATACATTCATGCCTCTGGTTGTAATTATGGAGTACTCTAGCATGTCATTTACTTTCTCTATGTTTGCTAAATATTGTTCCTGGCAGACTGTTAACATGATATTCAATATTGCCATGTGTTTTGCTAGTGATGCATGTACCCTATGAACTTGCCCTTGCCATGCTTAGCTTCTTGGATATGTCTACTTACTATTGGTTACCTTGTGATGCCATGAAATGATTTGTGGTGAGTGGTATCATGAATCTGTTGCTGCCATGTCATGTTTTTCTTCTAAGTCTGAAACTGATCATATAACTTGCCATGTTTGCATGGGTGCTACCATATTTTCCATGCATATTTGGGTAAAGTTCAGTAAGGGAGTTTTGTTCTATGCCTTTAGTACTAGCATGCCATGCCTTTGTTTTCCATGATATGTTCCTGCATCATGTTGTTTACTAGCTCTAAACATTGCTACCTGATGTTGTTTTGACATGTTTAGTATTTTCTCCAAGTCTGTGAATCTGTTATCATTTGCGTTTTTTCCATGCTATTTCAGGCTTATTATAGTGAGTTCTAGCAGGAGCTCAGTGTTCATGATTTGTAGAGCTTCATGTGTGCTTCACTTCAATGTGCTTTGTTGCTATTTTGGAGTGCCGTAGCATAGTTTTGTGACGCATTTGAAGTGCTATGATGCTGTTAAGCGTAGATTTGCATCGTTATTGTTTTGCTTGTCATTTGCAAATCGTGCATCCGTTTCCGCTGATCCTTATATCGATTCGACCGACATCGCCCCATCTTTCTAGCGGCATACTTGGTTTGCCAAGTTGATGCCTTGATCATCTTTTCCCTTCTGGAGTACCCATATGCATTGCACATCATACCTTGCATTCCATGCCATGTCTTGCATCATGTTGCTTGTGCATTGCACCGTGATTAATTGTTGTTCCGTTGCTTGTGTTCTTGCTTTGGGTAGAGCCGGGATACAAGTTCGTGAACGAGGAACCTGTTGAGTACACTAACGAGGAGCAAGCTTTCGACAACTCTGAGAACTTTGCAGGCAAGATGACCATTACCCTCGATATCACTTCTATCTTTGCTTGCTAGTTGTTCGCTCTATCGCTATGTCATGCTACCTACCACTTGCTTATCATGCCTCCCATATTGCCATGTCAAGCTTCTAACCCACCTTCCTAGCAAACTGTTGTTTGGCTATGTTACCGCTTTTGCTTAGTCCCTCTTATAGCGTTGTTAGTTGTAGGTGAAGTTGAAGATTGCTCCATGTTGGAACATGATTATCTTGGGATATCACAATATCTCTTATTTTAATTAATGCATCTATATACTTGGTAAAGGGTGGAAGGCTTGGCCTTTTGCTCAATGTTTTGTTCCACTCTTGCCGCCTTAGTTTCCGTCATACCGGTGTTATGTTCCTTGATTTTTGTGTTCCTTACGCGGTTGGGTTATGGGACCCCCTTGATAGTTCACATTGAATAAAACTCCTCCAGCAAGGCCCAACCTTGGTTTTACATTTGCGTACCTAAGACTTTTCCCTTGGGTTCTGCTGACCCGAGGGTCATCTTTATTTTTAACCCCCCGGGTCAGTGCTCCTCTGAGTGTTGTCTGAACCGGGCAACCTACGGGGCCAGCTCGAGGAAACTTGAGGGTTGGTTTTACTCCTAGCTTGACCTATCTGGTGTGCCCTGAGAAAGAGATATGTGCAGCTCCCATCGGGATTTGTCGGCACATTCAGGTGGTCTTACTGGACTTGTTTTACCATTGTCGAAATGTCTTGTAACCGGGATTCCGAGTCTGATCGGGTCTTCTCGGGAGAAGGAATATCCTTCGTTGATCGTGAGAGCTTGTGATGGGCTAAGTTGGGACACCCCTGCAGGGTATAAACTTTCTAGAGCCTTGCCTACGGTTATGTGGTACATGGGAATTTGTTAATATCCGGTTGTAGAGAAACTGACACGTGACTTAATTAAAATGCATCAACCACGTGTGTAGCCATGATGGTCTCTTTTCGGAGGAGTCCGGGAAGTGAACACGGTTTATGTTATGTTTGAACTTAAGTAGTTCAGGATCACTTCTTGATCACCTCGAGCTTCACGACTGTTGCGTAGCTTCTCATCTCACTCTTGTATTCGTATGTTAGCCACCATATTTGCTTAGCGCTTGCTGCAACTCCACCTCATTACCACATCCTACCCATAAGCTTAAATAGTCTTGATCTCGCGGGTTTTGAGATTGCTGAGTCCTCGTGACTCACAGATACTACCAAAATAGTTGCAGGTGCCGATGATACCAGTGCAGGTGATGCTACCGAACTCAAGTGGGAGTTCAACAAGGACCTTGGCCGTTACTATCTTTCGTTTCCTGATGATCAGTAGTGGAGCCCAGTTGGGACGATCGGGGATCTAGCATTTGGGGTTATCTTCTTTTCATTTGGATTTGACCATAGTCGGTCTATGTGTGTACTCTGAATGATGTATGTTTTATTTATGTATTGTGTGAAGTGGCGATTGTAAGCCAACCTTCTATTTACCCCTTTCTTGTTCATTACATGGGATTGTGTGAAGATGACCCTTCTTGCGACAAAACCACAATGCGGTTATCCCTCTAAGTCGTGCCTCGACACACGGGAGATATAGCCGCACCATGGACATTACACCCTTCGAGAACCGCGGGGGCGGGATGAAAAAACCACATGCACACCACACTCCTCTTCTTCCATCTCTTCTTCATAGTCAGATCCCTCAGAAGAAGAGGACTCCTTGATCACAGGACATTTCCTAGGACGCTTGCGTGGACGCTGCTCCTCTTGAGAGTCATCAGAACCACCTCGACGAGAGGCTGAAACCACGGAGATAAGGACATGGAAATATCATGATGAGCCATTGGAAGGAACGGAGATGGAGACGGTGAAAATCGGAACTGAAAGGATAATTTACCGTGGATAGAGGTACCCCCGGTATCCATGTGAGCGGTGTGTTTGGTTTTCACCATCATGGGATGATCCTCACCTGAGAGATTTTCCCAGATATAAATGGGATCACTACCGTGTACGAGAATGAACGATGAAGACGAGAGAACAAGAGGAACCAGGCAGGAGGGGTACCAGATCAGGACAAGGGGCGACGGAGAGGAGGCTGGGGGCGCGGTGAAGTGGCTCCCCCGGCAACGGCGAGGAAAAATTGCCCCCTGGCGGTGCGGTGGCACTCACAGTCACAGGGTGGGGAAAATAGGATAGGGCAACCGCCCAAACAGACCCGACCCCGACGAATTTATATGGGCCGCAAACATCATCGGACAACTGATAGAGGTCGGACGTCCGGGTACTGGTGTACTTGCCAGGCGACGGACGACCGGAGAACCTCAGACGTCCGAGACCCGGGGAGTAATTGGGCTAGACACGAATGCTACACAACGTCCGAACATCCGAGCAGTGTCATCGGACGACCGGAAACTTTGAGTCATCGGACGTCTGATAAGTGTTGGATGACTGATGGCAAGAAGTTTTGACAGAAAGCATTGAGACAAATCTAGATGAACTAATATATGCAGGATGGGTAAATGACAAAAGTATATCAACAAACAGTCATAGAGGATACCACAAGATTAGCAACTAGACACACATGTTATGAACCCCAAGCATGATTGGACATCCCCTCCTTTGGAGAGTCGGTGGCCAAGGGCCACCATGTGTGATTATAAGTGTCGTGATGCCGCGAAGATATTGTCCTTGGGCTCAATAACACTACTCCATCATTTAAAGTATCGTAGTTCAAATAACATGGTAACTTTGAGAGTATTTGTTCTATTTATGCATTATATAGGGTGAGAGTACTCATGAGTTGAGTGTCTCCCCCTAAACATATGCCTACATCTAAACAAGACATGAATTAAATGAATGGATGGGTACTAGATTTCACATAATGTTGCCAAGCTCCAAGATACCAAGTTCACGCCTAAGTTGACAAAACCTTGCTTCATCCAATGGCTTGGTGAAAATGTCTGCAAATTGCATATCTATACCAACATGAGCATGATACCGTAATCCTTTAGAGTTTGCCTCATCCATAGTAATTAAGTTGCACAACTGGTGGTTGCAATGTATTCGGCTTCGGCGGTGGAGATGGTAACACAATTTTGTTTCTTCGAGGACCAACATACCAAGGAGCGTCCAAGAAATTGACATGCACCGGAGGTGGACTTCCATCCCACTTTGTCTCTAGCCCAATCTGCATCCGTGTACCCAATGAGATCAAACTTAGCATCCTTGGGGCACCATAGACCCAACTTTGGGGTGTGAACAAGGTATCTAAGAATATGCTTAACCGCCTTACGATGACTTTCCCTAGGGGAAGCTTGAAATATAGCACACATGCATACACTGAACATGATGTCTGGTCTAGATGCACAAAGATAAAGTAATGAACCAATCATAGAGAGGTAAATAGATGGGTCAAAAGGGATACCGTTTGTGTCTTTAGTGAGTATATTTTTTGTTGGCATGGGTGTCTTACATGGACTAGCATCAGACATGCCAAACTTCTCTAGAATATCCTTGAGGTATTTTGCTTGAGACAAGAAAACTCCTTCTTGAAATTGTTGAATTTGGAATCTGAGAAAGAACTTCAAGTCCGCATTGAGTGACATTTCAAAATTCTGGGTCATGGAGGCTGCAAACTTCTTGCACAAATGAATGTTAGGAGAACCAAAAATGATGTCGTCTACATAGATTTGGCATAGGATCAAATCACCCTTGTGCCTCTTAGTAAAAAGAGTGTGATCGGTCACCCCTCTCACAAAACCATCATCAAGTAGAAACTTCTTAAGATGATCATACAAAGCATGAGGTGCTTGTTTGAGGCCATACAAAGCCTTGTGAAGTTTATACACATATTCTTTGCGATTGGGATCAATGAACCCAGGTGGTTGTGATACACATACTTCCTCTTGTAGAGGACCATTAAGGAAAGCACTATTCATATCCATTTGATGTATTGTAAAACCATTGAAAGTAGCATAGGCAAGTAAGATGCGAATAGATTCAAGATGGGCAACAGGAGCAAAGGTCTCACGAAAGTCCAAACCTTCAACTTGTGAGTACCCTTGTGCCACTAACCTTGCCTTGTTACAGATGATTATACCATTCTCATCTTGCTTGTTCTTGAAAATCCATTTTGTTCCAACGATATTGTGTTCCGTAGTTGGTCTCTTAACTAATGACCACACTTGGTTGCGCTCAAAACTGTTTAACTCTTCTTGCATAGAAACAAGCCAATTGTTGTCCATCAATGCAGCTTGTACCTTGAGTGGCTCAACACTAGAAACAAACAAGAAGTGAGCACAAAAGTTTGTCAATTGTTTACGAGTGACTCTACCTTCTGATATGCCGGTAAGAATTTTATCAACATCAACACGACCAGCCACTCGGGGCATGATGGAGGTTATGGTTTCACGAGGTTCAACTTCATGTCCATCATCCACATCCTCAACATATGGGTCATTAATGTGTGGTGGAAGATCTTCTTCTTCATATTGCATTTGTTGAGGTTCATCATCAATGATTGCACTTTATTGTTCTTGCTCTTGGTGATGATGTTGTTCTTGAAAATGATCATGATGAGGGACTTGATCATCTTCTTGCACTTGAACTATGGGCATCGGTTGAGAAATAGAGCTTGTGGTGGTATCAGTGTTGAAGTGGTTTGATGATGTGTGAAACTGCCATCTTCTTCATCATCATCATGAGATTCTTATTCCAATGGAAGGAGAGCACCAACACCCATGGTCAAAACATCTTGAGACGAATCTTCTTCACCTACATCACTTAGATCAACTTGCTCCCCATGGGAGCCATTAAATTCATCAAACACCACGTCACAAGTTTCTACAACACATCCATTGGATTTGTTGTAGACTCTATAGGCGTGAGAGTTTGATCCATAGCCAACAAATATGCCCTCAGTTGTTTTGGATTGAAATTTTCCAAACCGTTCTCTTTTGTTGAGGATGAAACATTTGCACCCAAATACACGAAAGTACTTGACGTTTGGCTTGTTCCCGGTTAGGAGCTCACATAGAGTCTTTTCCAATATTGTGTGGAGTAAGAGCCGATTTGATGCATGGCATGCGGTGTTGACAGCCTCGGCCCAAAAACTATGTGGCGACTTGTATTCATCCAACATGGACCTTGCCATCTCCACAAGTGTACGATTTTTCCTTTCGGCAACACCATTTTGTTGAGGCGTGTATGGTGCGGAATATTGATGCTCAATCCCTTCATCACTAAGAAATCCTTCCAAGGGGCAGTTCTTTAACTCGGAGCCATTATCACTTCTTATTGCCAAGATTTCTTTATCAAACTTGTGTTGTGCTTGCTTGGCAAAATCAAAGAAGGTGATCTCCGTCTCGTCCTTGGACTTGAGGAAAAACACCCATGTATATCTTGAGTAATCATCAACAATGACAAGTCCATACTTTTTCCCACCAAGACTATCCCATGAAGGAGGCCCAAAAGGATCCACATGAAGGAGCTCCAAAGGCCTTGAAGTAGACGTGATATTCTCGGGTGGGTGCTTTGATTGATGTTGCTTCCCGGCTATGCATGCACTACACACATGATCTTTCTCAAAAGAGACATTGGTTAGTCCAAGGATGTGATTACCCTTTAAGAGATCTTGAAGATTTCTCATGTCGACGTGGGCTAGCCGGCGATGCCATAGCCACCCCTTGTCTGCCTTGGCCATTAGACAAGTTGCATGGAATGTACTTTCTTTCAAGAAATCAACCATGTAAAGGTTGCCATCCAACTCTCCAACAAAGGCCACTTTGAGAGTATCTCTCTTAAAGACTTTCACATCCGTTAGTCCAAAGAGTTTATCATAACTAACAAAAGCCAATTGGCAAACGAAAAGCAAATGGTATTTAAGGGATTGGAAAAGTAGGACATTTGCAAGAGACATGTCATTTGTGATAGCCACCTTTCCCAACCTGAGTACATGTCCTTTTGATCCACCACCAAACATAATGCTCGTAAATGGTTGAATAGCTTCCATGACATTGTAGAGCAATTTGCTATCTTCAGTCATATGATTGGTACATCCACTATCGATCACCCATTTTACTCCACCAGAGAAAGCAACCTACACACAATTATGACTTGGTTAGAGGCACCCATTTTTCAATGGGACCTCTCAAGTTAGTCACAAGGGTCTTAGGAACCCAAATAGCATAAAACCGGAATGCATTTCGAGGACCAACAAGTTTTGCATAAACTTCTCCATCCTTAGTTTTACGAAGTATATAGGATGGACGCCTGAACTCTTCTTGTACAAGCCCATGTGGCCTTCCTACTCACAACCTTACCTTTTACCTTGTGCCCTTCTTGTACAAGCGTTTCTTTCAGAGGAGTGCTGTACTTTTGAGAAGCCGTCTTCTTCTTGCTTGTGCTTGGGTCAAACTTTGACAAACACCTCATTGTGTTGGCTCAATACCTCATTAATGTTCTTTTGTCCTTGAGCACACATGTCATGAGTCCTTTCTCGATTTGAGCTTTGAGAAAATGATTCTCCTCGAGAATAGATGCTAGGTCACCACTAGAGTTAGCAGTACAAGCATCAACATTGATAATAGGAGAAGAGTAAGCCTTGGCTACAGTTTCAAGATAAGTAAGCTTGAGTGTCTCAAAACTCTTTGTAAGAAGAGTGAGCTCTTCTTCCTTAGTCTCGAGGGACACGGATAGAAGCTCACAATCCTTAGAGAGAGAAGCATGAGACTTCACAAGCTTACTTTTATCATTCATCAACTCCTCGCAAGAGTCCTTAGCCTTTTTCAAGGAGGCAAGTTCTTTAGCATGAGCATCAATGTTTGCACCAAATTTCAAGCATAGTTCATCATTTTGTGCTTCCTCATATTGGACTTTCCTCTCAAGGATTCCATATTTTTCCTTTTCCTCGGTGATTAGGGTTTTGAGTTCCTTAATGGTAATGGTCTGCTTACTCACCATCTCCATAAGCATACGAAACATAGTGAGCTTCTTTCCTTTGAGGGAGCACATGAACTTATTTAGTTTAGCAAGCATAGGATCATCTATATCATCATCATCATAATTATCCTCCGCATCAAGAAACTCATCACAAGGACTAGAATGGGTGAAAAGAGGAGGGTCTGATCGTGGGGTTACCTTGACCTTGTCAGGAGAGTTTGGGTCCTCTCCATCTTATACCATCGCCTTTGCCATTAGGCGCTTGTGAGCGTTGGCCTTGTAGTCTTTCATATAGTTGTAGGTGACAACATCACCACTCTTGTTGACTAGCCTCAGAGTGTTTTGAGAATCTTGAGCTACTCCGGCAACACCACTAACATCATCCGGATCGGATTCTTCATGAGCAACCATTGCTTTCCCATCTCTCTTCTTGAGCTTGGAGTTCAAAGGATTTGGTACCTTCTTCTTGGGAAAGGTCTTGGGAAATCTTGGTTTATCTCCTCTCTTCTCATAAGGGCAATCATTTGAGAAGTGGTTGGTTTCTTCACAGTTGTAGCATTTTCTCACTTTCTTCTTCTAGAATCTTCCCTTGAATTTTCCCGCGCTAAACTTCTTAACAAAGAGGGCAATGTCTTCATATGAAGGGGTCTCATCGGAGTCAATCTCATCACCATCTTCATCCTCATCATCTTCTTCTTATTCACTTTGCTCTTCTTCATATTCATGCTTGGCCTTCAATGCAAGATTGATTTTTGATGTTGAGGTACCATGCATGGCAAGATGTTTTGTAGCATTTGCCTTTGACTCTTCAAATAGTTGGAAACTGGATATGATGTCATCCGGAGTCATTTCCTTGAATCCATCGTGTTGTCTTATGTCCCACACCATTTGGTGATGATACGGAGCAAGAGCATGAAGCAACTTGTCCACAAGAAATCGCTTAGTCAAGTTGAATCCATCTTGTGTGTTGTCACAATCACAAGACTCGATGTCGATGGTGAGACTCATGAGACGCTCAAGGAGCTGCTTGGGGGATTCACCTTTCTCCATACAAAAGTTTTGCAATTGACCCTTGGCAATTTCATATTGAGCAAGTCGGAGAGTGGAGGTACCAGTCTTGGTCCTCACAACGCTATCCCACAATTCCTTGGCACTTGTGATCTGTATGTATGGTCTCCTTTGCTTGTCAGTCATACCTCTCCTTATGCACATGGTTGCCGTGTCATTGATATTCTTGTCATATATTTCTCTTGGTGTAAGATTCTTCGGGTCAACAACTTTGTAGCCATACTACAAGATATCCAACATCTCATCATTTCCATATTGAAGATGATCCTGCATAGCAACTCTCCACAAAGCAAAATTGATAGTGTCATCAAGTAAAGGAGGTTTTCCTTGAGGGTTATACTTTGGTTTTTCTATTTGAGGTCTTGCATAAAGCCACGGAACACTGCAGTGATCATTACTAGGAGGTTCTTGTCCATGCAACAAACCCTGGGTCTGTTGACCAGACTATGCACAGGCACGGGGACGAGATTGAAGCACCAACCCAAGTCAGAGTACAAGAGAACAAGATCTCGAAAGGACCAACATGCAGATCAGAGGGGCCAAGATCAAGCCAGAGAAGCAAGACACCATCAGGAGAAGGGCCTCCTTTGCCGGGCAGGCGAGCTCGGCAAGGGGCGAGGCCACCCACGGAAGAAGACGTCCAAGACGTCCCGGAAGGGCCTGCCGGGACACACGGAAGCAAAACCACCTCACCAACTACTCCGCCATGACCCACGTCGTCAATCAGTGCGATGTCGAGCCGCGAAGTGACTAAGTGGCAGCCATTCGCCACATGGCAACCTCTCCCTACGGGAAATACCTACAGATGACACTCGTCCCGCGTCGTGTCAAGCGAGCAGGCTGGAGCTGGCGAGATAGCCCGGCAAGACTTGCCGGGAAACCAACGATGTGACATTGAGTGGTGCATTTAATGCGCCCTGTCAGCCATCAGAGTTAGGTATGATAGCACCATTTGCTATCTTATTAGTGCATAATGACTACTTTGCCATTGTGGTAACCCCTTGATCTATAAAAGGATGCCCATAGCAACCGTAGAAAGGGTTAGAAGGTTGGAGAACTCACACCCCCATACGCGCGTAGCCACTACCGCCCTGAGGCAGCCCCTGCCGGGCAAGTACACCATGCTCAACCACAATCAATCCACCAAAGCAGGAGTAGGGTTTTATGCCTCGCGGAGGCTCGAACCTGGGTAAAAATGCCTGCGTGATCTCTGTCGTGCCGCCCCTCACTCGTCTGCTCTTTGTGCAACGAGATGCCCCCCCTGTCGAACCAACAAGGGGCCTTCTGGTCCCATAGGTGGCCATGGTTTCCCGTGACATCTTTGGCGCGCCAGGTAGGGGATCGCTTGCGCTAACCTGAAGGCATGTGCAGTGCGTCATCTCCATCACCATCTTCATCTTCGATGGCGCCATCGACCATGGTGCCCAAGAAGAAACCCGGTTCTTCAACTCATCCATCCACTTCGAAGGCTCCGCCGCCCGCGGGCTCTAACGCTACGGGGGGCACGGAGACATGCGAGGATGCGGACGCTGCTGGGGACGTGGCTGGAGCAGGCGGCACCGTCACCACTTCCCCCGTGGGCGACGCAAGAGCAGGAGACATCGGAGGAGAGCAGCATCAGCAACACCCCGACGGCCATGCACCACAAGGTCTGGGTGAAGGGGTTACTCCACATGCGCCCCTTTCTCCCACTAACGGGTACAACCGCAACAACGGCGCTCGGACCAGGATGAATCGTGGCCCTCCGGCTGCTCCCACCACGGGTGCGGTCGCAGCGCGTGCACCTCCCCCAGGACGGGTCGACCAAGCCGATGTGCCCGATGGAGCCACTAGCCCTCGAGCGCCTTCACCGCACCACCCTGCCATCCAGGTGGTCGCCTCGTGGCAACCGGGGCACAGTGCTGCCGCCGCTGGCACCGTCAGGAGTGGAGTGACGGTGCGATCGACTTCATCATCACCCATGCCGAGTATAGCCTCGGAGGCCATGGTGCATGCTCAGCTGCTGCTGAGCTTTTTGTCTGTGGCCGAGCAGATGGACGAATGGCGTGCCACCATCCAAAGTCTACTCGGTTTCACCGAAGCTGGGGGCTCATGGTGAGCTGGCCCGCCACGGCCTCCCCAAGCGACAGCAATGCCTCATGCTGCTGACCGTACGGAAGGGGCCATCCCCATGGTGCTGTCCCCGCCATGGCTGCCAGTGCGAGCGCAACAGATTCAAGGCCCCGACGACGTCTCGATGGCCTCTTTTGACCCTCGAGCGCGTCTAGATCAACGACGAGCCTCGGAGGATAGGAAGAGAGGAGACACACCCGTCGTTGTCGAGCGATGCCGCGACAACCTCCGCCGGACCGATGGGTGCGACGGCCCTGACATCGACGAGCCCGCGCTCGGTATTGGCGGGTTCCTACCTTTCAAGGTTGGCTTCCCTGCCTTTACTCATGAGTTGCGGCAAGTCTGTTGGTCGTCTGTTCGCACGTTCAAGCCAGAGATACCTGAGAAATATGATGGGAGGCTGAACCCGGTAGAGTTCCTGAGCATCTACACCATCGTTGTTCAGGCTGCCGGGGGAAGAGATGAGAAGGTGTTTGCCAACTACTTCCCTTTGGCTCTCAAGTCCAATGTGAGGTCTTGGCTGATGCATTTGCCGGAGAACTCCATTTTGTCGTGGGCAGACCTGTGCCATGAGTTCATCGGCGCCTTCACTGGCAGTCATCAAGAGCCTGGCAGGCCCAGCGACTTGAAACTTCTCCAGCAGAAGGAAGGAGAAACCTTCCGTAAGTATTTATAGAGATTCAGCAAAGTTCATATAAACATCCCAAATATACATTCAGCAGCCGTAATAGCTGCCTTCTAGTCCAATGTGCGCAATCCCCGGATTCGTTCTAAGATGAACGTGCAGTTTCCCAAGACTGTGAAGGAGCTCTACACGTTGGTGGATAAGTGTCCTCGGATGGTGGTGGGAGGAAAGTTGCCCGGAGAGGAAGATTGCGCCAATATTGATTCATAGGATGATGATGAATCAACCAGTCAGAAGAAGAGCAAGAAGCGTAGTAAGAAGCGGAGGGATAAGGCAGTGATGACTATTGAAGGATCGGGTACGCCTAGTACTGGCAAGAAGGCCAAAGTTGAGGACCCCGGTAAGGAAGCTGCCATGTGCACTGACTGTCGGGAAGCCGCTACTGCCAAGAAAGCCGAGAAAGGTGATGGGCCGTACTGCAAGATTCATCGGACCAAGGGCCACGACCTTCAAGAGTGTTATCAGGTTGAGCAGCTTGTCAAGAGATAGAGAGCAGAGTATGACAAGCGTGACAAGGAAAAGGGTCAGAATGTTGCTAGCAGAAAGGGCCGAGGTGGTGAAGTAAATCGCCCCATCAAACCCTTTCGAAACCAAGGAAAGCCCGCGAGAGGTCGAGAGAAGGAAGCCTGTGATGATGAGAGTGATGGAGGGGATGAAGAGTAAACCATTGAGCAAGAGTTTCAGAAGGCCACTGATGCCTTGTGCATTGACGGGAGTGCATCTCTGCACACCTCTCGCCGCCAACTCAAGCGGTGGGTGCGAGAAGTCAATGCCGTGGAACCAGCGCCAGAGGCCCGAAAGCCGCTCAAATGGTCTCGTACGCCCATCATCTTTGACGAGGAGGATCATCCTAGCCGTACCACTATGGTAGGGTGTTTGCCATTGTTGGTCTCCCCAACAATTCTCCACCTCAAGGTCACAAAGATGTTGGTGGACGGTGGGGCCGGGTTGAACCTAATCTCCCCAGCGGTTATTAGCAAGCTTCAGATAGCATAGGAAGAGCTAGAGGTTACCGGCACGTTTCAAGGAATTAATCCCGACAGGAGCCATCCTAAGGGAAAGATCATGTTGCTGGTAACGTTTGGGGGAGAACAGAACTACCAGACTGAGAGGACTGTGTTTGATGTGGTCGATCTCCCCCTGCCATACAATGGGATTCTTGGACGCCCGGCCCTGGCTAAGTTCATGGTGGCATCCCACTATGCCTACAACACCTTGAAGATGCCTAGGCCACTAGGAGTCATCACCATCCCATCAGATGAGAAGGATGCAATCATTTGTGTGGACAAGATGTACTGGGACGCAAAGGCAGAGGCAGGGGCAGCAGCAGCTCCTACTAAGGAAAGCAAAGGAAAGAAGAGGGATTGTAGGGCCTCCGGCAAGGAGTCCGGGAAGTGTGCCCCCACCGAGTGCACGACACCCATTGACGACGTGCTGGAGTGTTCCAACAACAAGAGATCCAAGGCTGCTGCACCCCAAGTGAAGAAGGTCCCAGCAGGGCTGGCTGGCGTTGATGGTACCTTCACGATCAGTGCCACCCTCGATGACAAATAGGAAAGGGCGCTCGTTGCATTCCTGCAGGTGAATATCAATGCGTTTTCCTGGTAACCCTTTGATATCCCCGGTGTTCCCAGGGAGGTAATCGAGCACCACCTTGTTGTCTGCCCATATGCCCGACCTGTCAAGCAGAAAGTTCGGAAGCAGGCCTTGGAGAGGCAGCAGTTCATTGCGGAAGAGATCAAGAAACTTGAGGCAACTGGTTTGGTCAGAGGAGTGCTGCATCCCACATGGTTGGCAAATCCAGTGGTAGTCCGGAAGGCTAACAGGAAGTGGAGGCTTTGCATAGATTTCACAGATCTCAACAAGGCTTGCCCGAAGGACCCATTTCCCTTGCCGCGTATTAACCAGTTTGCGGATTCCACTTCATGTTGTGATTTGCTCTCCTTTCTGAATGCATATTCTAGGTATCACCAAATATCATGTCCAAGGAAGATGAAGAGAAGATGTTGTTTATCACTCCATGTCAGGACCCCGATTCCAAGTCACATTGATCTAGCCGGTAACACCTCATATCACTTTGCGGCCTCACGCACGGTACCCCACGGGTGTCGCCTTACCATGGCCCGGAACCGTTTGCGCCTTTTGGCTCACGTATATGATAGTGTCGCTAGCATCCATATGACAGAGAACCCGGGCCGACATGGCTAGTCGTGAACCCAAAGTGGCACAGACCTATGGAGACAGGCATACATGAATCACATCGAGCATGTCGGTCATCAGCGAGTGATTCCGGGCTGTAGCACTGGGCTAGCAGGACTCCGGAAATCACCGCGTGACATTTCCCCGAAGGGACAGACATAGGAACGAAGTGAAACACATGCCGGCCAGTCAAGTGTCCTGAACAGTAGTGCTGGGCTAGCAGGACTCCGGTGAACCGGGCTGTAGCGGACTACTATGGCTCGAGGAGCACTATACTACATTTCCTCATAAGAAAGACTGCCAAGGATAAACAACTAGATTGTCGGATCCCACTCATACCAAGCATTTCAATCATACACACAATATGCCCGATATGAGTACATACAACATGGCATCACAACAAAACTCTACAATTCAAGTACTTTATTTAAAGGCTCCAGGGAGCCATACATAGCATGTTCATACAGATAGGGGTCACATGACCCGACACTCAAGTCATACAAACACACAAGCACATGCGGAAGCAGCTAGTCTGAGTACAGACTCTAGAAAGAAAGAAGGCTTCTTGAAGCCTGTCTATCTACATAGGCCCCTCCATGGCCAGGATCACCACCTGGGTGGCTAGTCACTCATCGACGTCAAGGTCTACATAAAACCCATCGGAGGGGGCGGTGTTGTCGTCTGAAAACAGTAATTAAGCAAACATGAGTACAAAGGTACTCAGCAAGTCTTACATCAGAACCTACTAAACATGCTTATTCTCAAGAAGGTGGTGGGGTTAATGCAGCAAGCCAGCTTTGACTCTTGGCTAAGCTATCCTACGGAACTTCACCAGTAAAATAGTTTTCGCACATGAGTCCACTACTCACCAACACAATACACCACCGTGGATCCTCCCTCGTCATCCTACGAGAGGGCCATCCTCGATACTCACACTTATCTTGAGTCTTTTAGTAGTATCCATTAACTTGTCTATGAACTATATAGGCAACCAAGTAGTCCTTTACCACGGACGCGGCTATTCGAATAGTTTTATACCCTGCAGGGGTGTACTTCATCATACACGCTTTCACCACTTACCGCCGTTTACACGACATGTACTCGGCAACCTTCAAGCGGAAGCCCAACGAGGGTGTCGGCCACGGCCTACCTAAACACTTAAGCCTCTAGTCCAGGTTTATCGCCTATCCAGGTTCCATCCGCAGGGAGTCCGGCGGAGGTTTCCACATACGGCCCCGAACGATGTGAACAGGGTTCCCGAGACACCAAACGGGTGACTCGGTACACCGTGCCACGGTGTATCTACCGTAACATAGCCCACCCCGAGGGTCAGCACTACGCACGGCCGCCAACACATAACCTACAAGCACCAGAAACTATTTGCAACTCCTGGACAGAGTACTAGGGTGGTTAAGAAGCCGAGAGGGTCAATTAAGGATCCCAATGCATGGTAGTAGCTGAATCTTAAATCACACATATAGATCTCAGTTCTTAGGGACGGCCTCAATGAAACAACCCACCATGTACTCCTACATGGCCTCTCATCGATACCTTTACCAAAACATGTTCCACGCATCCCTCACATTACCGACATAAGCATTTCACTCTAGCCCATCACCCAGATGAACCAGACCTGACACAACTCTAAGCATAGCAGACATAGCAAGGTAGGAATCACATACATGGCTCAATCAACTCCTACCCACGCTAGTGGGTTTCATCTAGTTACTGTGGCAATGACAGGTCATGCAGAGGATAAGGGTTCAACTACCGTAGCACACAACAGTTTGAATCATGTTGTCTCAATGCAGTACACAAGAGCAGAAGCGA
The DNA here is from genome assembly GCF_018294505.1 of Triticum aestivum. Classification (NCBI taxonomy): domain Eukaryota; kingdom Viridiplantae; phylum Streptophyta; class Magnoliopsida; order Poales; family Poaceae; genus Triticum; species Triticum aestivum. Next base: position 236,141,763 of record NC_057809.1, read on the forward strand.
GAACATGGGTTTGTATCGGAATGATCAATGGTTGCTTGCCTGATGGAGTGGTAGTGGGATACTGCCCTTTAGTTGGATACTCGTGAATATCCTCGGAGGCAGAACCTACCACGAAGAACACATCGGAATACAATCAACACATGACGATATGCAACAATATGATGCATGCTATGACATGGCAATATGAATGTGTCTTGGCCTAATGCAAGTTATATTAGAAAGGAATGAACTCATTTGAATCAAAGATTCAAATATTAGCTCATTAAACATGGCCTTAATAGTGCATTTCCTTATTCTGCTTAAATAGCAAGGTGAACTTGTTTTGTCATGCATGAAACCATTACAGATGGATAGATTGAATTTTTCTGATAATTTTTCATATATAAATTATTTCATTTGGAGTTACGGTTGAATTTCTATGATTTTTAGAAGTTTTAAACATTTTCTGGAATTTCCTGTATAAAAATAAATCCAGAAAATGCATTACTGCGTCAGCATTGCATCATGCTGACCTCAGCAGGTCAAAGGCGCCAGCCCAGGTCAAACCTGACTGGTGGGCCCCTGCTGTCAGCCTCTCAGTGCACTAACTATGTTTAGTTAGCCTAATTACTGGGCAGGGCCCAATAGTCAGTGACTATACTAATTAAACTAACTAATTTTTAGTTAGGAACTAATCTGGATAATTAGCAGAGGGGGCCCACTTGTCATTGACTCAGGGGAGTCAACTGGGCCCACCCAGTCCACGTCAGTGGTCAAATCCGCCGGTCAACAGGGCTAATCCCGCCGGCGTTGAGTTGCCGGTGAGGCCGAGACAGCGGAGGGCTTCGGAAAACGCCCTCAGGCGACCAAATCGACGGTGGAGACTATCTACGGATAGCTGGGAACGAGCCGCAGCGTTTGGTGGTGGTAGTTGGGCTCAGGGTGGCCGGAAACGTCGCCGGCGACGAGCTTGGCGGTCGCTGGAGTCGGGTGAGGACGGTTTCGAGGCTACGGTGCACGGGAGGAAGAACTGGTGGTGGCTACGGGTTCCTGGTGCTGCGTTGAGCACGGTGAGGCGCTCGGACGCGTGCTTGCACGGCCGTAGCCACGACGGCGACATGGCCGGCGGCGAGGAGCTCTCGGGTGCGGTGGAAAATGGAGCTAGGGAACGAGCGCGAGCACGAGAGAAGAGGGGAAAGGAAGAGGAGCTCATAGCGGAGTCGGAGAGGGGGTCAGCGAGCTCAGGGAGGTCCTGGCGGCGGCGAATCGACCGGAGATGGCTCGGGTGCCCGAGGTTGAAGACGAGGGCGAAGGCGGCGAAGCAGGGCTTCCGGCGAAGCGTGGCTCGGTGGGGAGGACGAGGGAGTCGTGGTGGAGCTAAAGGGCTCGTCGGAGGGGCGTGGGAGTGGCTGTAGTGGCAACTACAGCGATCAGCAGCGAGGGACGTGCTCGGCCATCGCGGGGGAGAGTGAGAGAGACGAGGGGGAGAGTGCGAGAGGATGAGAGGGAGACGTGGGGGTCGCATGGTGTCCTCTGGGCGTCTCCTGGCGTCAGCAGAAGTAGGAGGTGGCCGCCGCGTGGCCGGCGCGCGGCGAGCACGCGCCCCTGCTCCTGGCGCGAGGTAGGGGGTGACTGGCCGAGCCAGTAGGCTGGGCCGAGCCAGGTAAGGCTTCTTTCTCCTTTTTTGATTTAGTTTCTATTTTCTATTAAACTGCAACTATTTAGCTTTATTTAAAATACTAAAACATTTCCAAAAATCCTGAAAATAAATGTGGCCTCTGTTTAGATTATTTCCAACAGGAAACATTTATTCCCAGAATTATTTGAGCATTTAGATTATTTTATAGCATTTAAATGCCCAAATTCAAATACTTATGATTTAATTCAATGACCTTTTGTTGACCTAGAAAATGTGCACCAATTTTGCCAGAGGTTCTAACCTAAGACAAAGAGAGTGAACATTTTAGAAGGGCATTTCAGGTTCATTGAAATTATTTTTTTGTAAACCCTAGTTGATTTCAAAAGGGGTGCTGGGGGTTCTGCCTTCCCGTTTTCAATTTTCTGATGAGAAGTAAACATGATGCACACTCTAATGCATGGACTAGCTAGGGTGTGACAACTCACCCCCACTCAAAAGAATCTCGTCCCGAGATTTAGGATCCTCTGGAAAGAAGGTGGGGTACTCAAGTCGAAGACGATCCTCCCTTTCCCAAGTGGCTTCTTCCTCGAAATGGTGTGACCATTGAACCTTGAGAAACTTGATATTACGACGTCGAGTGGTACGCTCGGCTTGACCAAGGATACGAACGGGATATTCCCGATAAGAGAGGTTATCTTGTAGATCAAGCGTTTCGTGGTCCACTCCACGGATAGGATCCGCGAAGCAACGCCTGAGTTGTGAAACGTGGAAGACATCGTGAACTCTGGAAAGATGCGGAGGTAGTTCCAATTGGACGCAAATTCTCGTTTGGCAAGAATGCGAAAGGGTCCAATGTAACGAGGAGCCAATTTGCCTTTGATACCGAAACGATGGGTTCCCTTTAACGGAGTAACCCGAAGGTAAGCCTTCTCGTCGACTTCATAAGTCATAGGCTTATGTTTACAATCATATTGACTCTTTTGACGAGATTGGGCGGTTTTCAATTTCTCACGAATAATGCGAACCTGCTCTTCTGCTCCCTGAATCATATCCGGGCCAAAGAGTTGTCTTTCCCCAGTTTCTGACCAGTTAAGAGGCGTTCGACATTTTCGTCCATAGAGAACTTCGAAAGGAGCCTTGCCTAAGCTGGCTTGATAACTATTGTTATAAGCAAACTCCGCGAATGGAAGGCATTTCTCCCAACTCATTCCGAACGAGATGACAGAAGCTCGGAGCATATCTTCCGGAATTTGATTGCCTCATTCTACTTGACCACTTGATTGGGGATGGAAGGCGGTGCTAAAGGAGAGACGAGTTTCCATAGCATTTTGGAAACTTTCCCAAAATCGAGAGGTGAAGAGACTCCCATGGTCTGATTTAATTTTCAATGGAACACCGTGAAGAGACACTATTCGAGAGATGTATAAATCGGCTAGCTGGCTAGCGGTGATACTCTCACGAACAGATAGAAAGTGGGCTACTTTGGAAAGTCGGTCGATCACGACGAAGATGGCATTATTCCCTCTATTGGTCCTGGGAAACCCAGTGATGAAATCCATACTGATTTTATCCCATTTCCATTCGGGAATAGCCAAAGGTTGAAGAGTGCCAGCAGGTCGTTGATGCTCTGCTTTAACACGACGACATACGTCGCAATTAGCAATGTATTGAGAGATTTCTCTTTTCATCCTAGTCCACCAAAACCTCTGGCGTAGGTCTTGATACATTTTAGTACTACCGGGATGAATGGTGAGAGGGGATTCATGAGCTTCCTTAAGGATCAACTGACACAGATGTTGTTTCTTGGGAACCACCAAACGGTTCTCGAAGAAAACAGCACCTCGCTCATCCATGGAGAAACATTTAGTAACTCCGCTAGCGATGTTTTCCTTAATACGAGATATGCCCTTATCATACCGCTGGGCAGTTATGATTTGATCCGTAAGGGTAGGTTTCGCCACCAGGGTGGATAGGAATCCTTGAGGAACAATGTGAAGATTTAGCTTATGAAATTCCTCATGGAGAAGTGGTTGACTTTGTTGTAACATCAGGTTGTTACAATAGGACTTACGGCTTAGCGCATCAGCCATGACATTGGCTTTGCCCGGGGTGTAAGTTATTCCTAAGTCGTAGTCTGAGATGAACTCGACCCAACGTCTTTGCCTGAGATTCAAATCTGGTTGGGTGAAGATATATTTCAAACTTTGGTGGTCGGTGAAGATCTCGCAACGATTACCGAGAAGGTAATGTCGCCAAGTTTTAAGTGCATGGACTACAGCTACAAGCTCTAGATCATGTGTAGGATATTTTTCCTCATGTGGGTGTAATTACCATGAAGCATAGGCAATTACCTGACGATCTTGCATGAGTATGCAACCTAGTCCTTGTCGCGAGGCGTCGCAATAGATAATAAAGTCCTTGGAGAAGTCTGGTGGTACCAGTACGGGGGCAGATGTCAGGCGTCTTTTCAGTTCTCAAAAACTGACCTCGCAATGTGGAGTCCACTCGAACTTTTTATCTTTCTTGAGGAGTTCAGTTAGAGGTTTAGCAACCTTGGAGAAATTTTCGACGAAGCGGCGGCAATAGCTCGCTAAGCCAAGGAAGCTCCGAACTTGCTTAACTGTCTCAGGTGGAGCCCAATCAAGGACGGCTTGAACTCGCTCGGGATTGACAGCAATACCCTTGCCAGAGATTACATGGCCTAGATAGGTCACTTCTGGCAACCAAAATTCACACTTGGAGAATTTGGCATAAAGGCGATGCTCTCGAAGTTTCATCAATACCAGCCTTAGATGTTCGGCATGTTCCTCTTCATTCTTGGAGTAGATGAGTATGTCATCGAGGTATACTACGACGAATTTATCCAAGTACTCCATGAAGACTGAGTTCATTAACCGAGAGAAGGTAGCCGGGGCATTGGTTAAACCGAAGGACATGACGGTGTACTCGTATTGGCCATAACGAGTAACAAAGGCTGTTTTGGGTATGTCCCCGTTTCTGATTTTGATTTGATGGTAACCCAACCTCAAATCCATCTTGGAGAAGACTGAGGATCCAGCGAGCTGATCATACAGATCGTTAATCCTGGGAAGCGGGTATTTGTTCTTGATGGTGACCAAATTGACAGGTCGGTAATCCACAACCATTCGATCCGTTCCATCCTTCTTCTTAACGAAGAGGACGGGGCAAGCCCAAGGAGTGGAACTAGGACGGATGAAACCCTTTTTCAAGGACTCATCGAGTTGATTCTTAAGCTCGGCTAGTTCTAGGGGTGCCATCTTATAGGGTCTTCTAGAAATTGGAACGGTTCCTGGAACAAGGTCTATCACAAACTCAACATCCCTATCAGGTGGAACATCTGGTAGTTCTTCTGGAAAGACATCCGGAAAGTCTCGGACTACCGGAACATCCTCAAGGTCTGGAAGGGGGTTGGCGTTTAGGGAGTAAAGTTGGCGCTTGGCCACTCGAGTTAAGACATTAACTGTCTTGCCCGAGGGGTGAGTAAGTTGAACGGTTCTAGTGGCACAATCGATCCTAGCATAATGAGCTGACATCCAGTCCATACCCAAGATGATATTTATGTCGGAGGACTTGAGAGCTATTAAGGATGCAAGGAAGACAAGTCTATCGACAAGAATTTCATTCCCATGGCTTACTCTAGAAGTTTGCCATTTGGAACCCGGAGTTTGAATTACCATGGAAGTGGGCATGTCGCAGAATGTCGTGTTATGCAATCGAGCATAGTTCTCGGATATGAATGAATGAGATGCTCCAGTATCGAAAAGAACAGATGCCGGATGGCAGTTAACAAGGAGCGTACCAAGGACGACGTTGGGATCCTCATGAGCCTCCTCGGCTGAAACATAGTTGACATGGCCACGTGCAGTGGTGGCCGGCTTGGCGTAGAAAGTCTTTCCCGCTGGCTTACCACGGCCAGCGGACTTTCCAGTTTGATTGGGGTTGTTGTTCTGGGGACACTCTCGGCTATAGTGACCCGGCTCTCCACACTTGAAGCATGTCACCACATTGGGGCGTGGAGCAGCATTAGCAGCGGGGCCACCATAGGGCTTGGGCGGTGCAAATTGTTGGTTGGGACGAGGCGCCTCAAAGGATGGCCTCGGGATGAACCTGGGTGGCAGTGCCGTGCTCGGAATCCACACCCGGCGCTTCTGAGTTCCAGAGCCGGATGAAGAGCCAAAATCACGGGAGTGCTTGCGTGAAGCGTCATAATCAGTCTGGCCCATCTCAGCACTGATGGCTTTATTGACCAACTTCTGAAAAGATGTGCACTCGTGTAGACGGAGATCACGGCGAAGCTCAGGGCTAAGTCCCTTGCGGAACCTTGCTTGCTTCTTAGCGTCAGTAGATACCTCTTCGGGAGCATAGCGTGCCAGATTTCCAAATTCACGACTGTAAGCATCCACGGTCAGTCTTCCTTGGGTGAAGTTGCAGAACTCCTCCCTCTTGCGATCCATGAGACCTTCCGGAATGTGATGCTCACGAAAAGCTTCACTGAATTCAGCCCAAGTAGTGATTTGGCCGACCGGGCGCATAGCTTCGAAGTTTTCCCACCAAAGGCTTGCAGGGCCTTCGAGGTGATAGGCAGCATAAGTAACCTTGTCGGCTTCGGTTACGTTGTCAGAACGTAGCTTGTGGGTGACGCTGCGAAGCCAGTCATTCGCGTCGAGGGGCTCGACGGAATGGTTGAACTTTGGTGGGTACAGCTTGATAAAGTCATTGATTGACACCAAGTCATTTCGCGGGTGGCGTGCGGTGTTCTGCTCAATCCGCTCCAGCAGGCGGTTAGTCTCACGCTTGTTTCTTTCCGCCTCTAGCATCACTTCGGCCAGAGAAGGCGGGTGAGGCAGATTTTCACCCCTAGCTGCACTGGCTTCCCCCTACTCCGGGGCAGCAGGGTTGCTACGGGTGTTGACCATCCTAGGAGAAAACAAGACAACGGTTTAGACAAGGATGGCTCAAACTTAGCAAGGAAGTGCAGAATGTAATGGATAACACAGAATGCCGAGATGTTCATCCGTATGTCATGGTAATATAAAACTGCCATATATATACCAACGGTCATACACATCATACATAGTTCAGTACAAGCCCAGGCTACAGTACAACTATGATGAAAGACATTACATCTCATCGGAGGCATTCCAAGCTCCTATACATTGTTTGTCGACACCTCCGAAATTGACTACACACTAAGTCGTATTCCACAAATCACGCAGGACAGTGGAGATACAGCTACTACAGTACTAGTGGTACTACTACTAACTCACACAGCTCCGTAGTAGTTCTCATAGAAGTCACCTCCGTAGCCTGGAAGTTCAACATGACCATCCGGGAACAGACAGTCATGAGGAGCCTATGGACCAAAGGGGCTAGGGTGAGGTCTTGGACCAACAAACGGTGGCCTGCGGGGACCACTGGGTGGGGTGATGCCTCCCACATCGCGCCAATCCACCATGTCTGGCAGAGCTGATCTCACAGGATACAGATCCCTTGTATCCATACATCCAGCTTGCACCGCAGGTGCAAACCGAGTCAATGTGGCCCAATGATCAGCACGGGTATTGAAAAGCTCCAGCCTCAAGGCCCGATTCTCTCGGTCCTTATCTTCGAGCAACTCGGCAGTGGTACGAGTTAATGAGTCCTCCTGAGTGGAGTCAGCATAGATAGCCTGAAGATACCCTTGTGCTCCCGGAAATGAAGCTGGCATGTAACGGAAGTCGGTGTTCCGTAGCAGGCCAGTCCGGACTCGCAAAATGGTCATCATGGAATAGGCAGCATCCTGCACAACCATCTCAACAGTAACCCCGAGTCCATAGGAATAGTGAAGGGGCTCGGTAGACCCAGGATAAGAAGGAAATATCCTGACGGTGCAGAGATATTGGCTTTGATTAAAATCGCGGAACTGCTCTTTGACGGTGTATTTGGGATACCAACGGTAGCCCGTCTCGATCATTACCCGGACTAGCATAGCAGTATGACTGGGCACGTCGAGGCAACGGGTCAGGCGAACCACTTGGTTTTGAACATGGTTGGCCATCTGAAAGCACAACCACAATGCAAAGACATCAGAATTCCTAGGGAAAATTGGACAGCATAACAACTGTAAATGCTCAGAAAAAGATTTGAGACATCCACAACAGTTCGGAATACCACTCAACAACATCATATCAAGGTTCTGATTCAATTAGCAACATACTAAGAATAGTAGAAACTGAACTTGGACTTGTAACAACAATCCTATAAGCTACTACGGATTAGTAACACGTGAACCTGATAGAGGAAGAGAGCCTAGTCCTAAACCCACGTTGAATGAGGAGAGAATGAATCAGATCAGAGGCATAGGTAAAGGAGTAAAAGAACCTTACGTTCCCTCCCACAATCAATTCCCCTACATATAACTAAGCATTTCTAGACTCGACATCGACCAGTTTGGCTCAACGAACCTACAGGCAGTCCGGCTCTGATACCAACGCTGTCAGGACCCCGATTCCAAGTCACATCGATCTAGCCGGTAACACCTCATATCACTTTGCGGCCTCACGCACGGTACCCCACGGGTGTCGCCTTACCATGGCCCGGGACCATTGCGCCTTTTGGCTCACGTATATGATAGTGTCGCTAGCATCCATATGACAGAGAACCCGGGCCGACATGGCTAGTCGTGAACCCAAAGCGGCACAGACCTATGGAGACAGGCATACATGAAGCACATCGAGCATGTCGGTCATCAGCGAGTGATTCCGGGCTGTAGCACTGGGCTAACAGGACTCCGGAAATCACCGCGTGACATTTCCCCGAAGGGACAGACATAGGAACGAAGTGAAACACATGTCGGCCAGTCAAGTGTCCTGAACAGTAGTGTTGGGCTAGCAGGACTCTGGTGAACCGGGCTGTAGCGGACTACTATGGCTCGAGGAGCACTAGACTACATTTCCCCATAAGAAAGACTGCCAAGGATAAACAACTAGATTGTCGGATCCCACTCATACCAAGCATTTCAATCATATACACAATATGCCCGATATGAGTACATACAACATGGCATCACAACAAGACTCTACAATTCAAGTACTTTATTTAAAGGCTCCAGGGAGCCATACATAGCATGTTCATACAGATAGGGGTCACATGACCCGACACTCAAGTCATACAAACAAACAAGCACATGCGGAAGCAGCTAGTCTGAGTACAGACTCTAGAAAGAAAGAAGGCTTCTCGAAGCCTGTCTATCTACATAGGGCCCTCCAAGGCCAGGATCACCACCTGGGTGGCTAGTCACTCGTCGATGTCAAGGCCTACATAAAACCCATCGGAGGGGGCGGTGTTGTCGTCTGAAAACAGTAATTAAGAAAACATGAGTACAAAGGTACTCAGCAAGTCTTACATCAGAACCTACTAAATATGCCTATTCTCAAGAAGGTGGTGGGGTTAATGCAGCAAGCCAGCTTTGACTCTTGGCTAAGCTATCCTACGGAACTTCACCAGTAAAATAGTTTTCGCACACGAGTCCACTACTCACCAACACAATACACCACCGTGGATCCTCCCTCGTCATCCTACGAGAGGGCCATCCTCGATACTCACACTTATCTTGAGTCTTTTAGTAGTATCCATTAACTTGTCTATGAACTGTATAGGCAACCAAGTAGTCTTTTACCACGGACGCGGCTATTCGAATAGTTTTATACCCTGCAGGGGTGTACTTCGTCATACACGATTTCACCACTTACCGCCGTTTACATGACATGTACTCGGCAACCTTCATGCGGAAGCCCAACGAGGGTGTCGGCCACGGCCTACCTAAACACTTAAGCCTCTAGTCCAGGTTTATCGCCTATCCAGGTTCCATCCGCAGGGAGTCCGGCCGAGGTTTCCACATACGGCCCCGAACAATGTGAACAGGGTTCCCGAGACACCAAACGGGTGACTCGGTACACCGTGCCACGGTGTATCTATCGTAACATAGCCCACCCCGAGGGTCAGCACTACGCACGGCCGCCAACACATAACCTACAAGCACCAGAAACTATTTGCAACTCCTCGACAGAGTACTAGGGTGGTTAAGAAGCCGAGAGGGTCAATTAAGGATCCCAATGCATGGTAGTAGCTGAATCTTAAATCACACATACAGATCTCAGTTCTTAGGGACGGCCTCAATGAAACAACCCACCATGTACTCCTACATGGCCTCTCATCGATACCTTTACCAAAACATGTTCCACGCATCCCTCACATTACCGACATAAGCATTTCACTCTAGCCCATCACCCAGATGAACCAGACCTGACACAACTCTAAGCATAGCAGGCATAGCAAGGTAGGAATCACATACATGGCTCAATCAACTCCTACACATGCTAGTGGGTTTCATCTAGTTACTGTGGCAATGACAGGTCATGCAGAGGATAAGGGTTCAACTACCGTAGCACACAGCAGTTTGAATCGCGTTGTCTTAATGCAGTACACAAGAGTAGAAGCGAGAACATGGGTTTGTATCGGAATGATCAATGGTTTCTTGCCTGATGGAGTGGTAGTGGGATACTGCCCTTCAGTTGGATACTCGTGAATATCCTTGGAGGCAGAACCTACCACGAAGAACACATCGGAATACAATCAACACATGACGATATGCAACAATATGATGCATGCTATGACATGGCAATATGAATGTGTCTTGGCCTAATGCAAGTTATATTAGAAAGGAATGAACTCATTTGAATCAAAGATTCAAATATTAGCTCATTAAACATGGCCTTAATAGTGCATTTCCTTATTCTGCTTAAACAGCAAGGTGAACTTGTTTTGTCATGCATGAAACTATTACAGATGGATAGATTGAATTCTTCTGATAATTTTTCATATATAAATTATTTCATTTCGAGTTACGGTTGAATTTCTATGATTTTTAGAAGTTTTAAACATTTTCTGGAATTTCCTGTATAAAAATAAATCCAGAAAATGCATTACTGCGTCAGCATTGCGTCATGCTGACCTCAGCAGGTCAAAGGCGCCAGCCCAGGTCAAACCTGACTGGTGGGCCCCTGCTGTCAGCCTCTCAGCGCACTAACTACGTTTAGTTAGTCTAATTACTGGGCAGGGCCCACTAGTCAGTGACTATACTAATTAAACTAACTAATTTTTAGTTAGGAACTAATCTGGATAATTAGCAGAGGGGGGCCCACTTGTCATTGACTCAGGGGAGTCAACTGGGCCCACCCAGTCCACGTCAGTGGTCAAATCCGCCGGTCAACAGGGCTAATCCCGCCGGCGTTGAGTCGCCGGCGAGGCCGAGACGGCGGAGGGCTTCGGAAAACGCCCTCAGGTGACCAAATCGGCGGCGGAGACTATCTACGGATAGCTGGGAATGAGCCACAGCGTTGGGTGGTGGTATTTGGCTCGGGGTGGCCGGAAACGTCGCCGGCGACGAGCTTGGCGGTCGTTGGAGTCGGGTGAGGACGGTTTCGAGGTTGCGGTGCACGGGAGGAAGAACTGGTGGTGGCTACGGGTTCCTGGTGCTGCGTTGAGCATGGTGAGGTGCTCGGACATGTGCTTGCACGGCCGTAGCCACGACGGCGACATGGCCGGCGGCGAGGAGCTCTCGGGTGCGGTGGAAAATGGAGCTAGGGAACGAGCGAGAGCACGAGAGAAGAGGGGAAAGGAAGAGGAGCTCATAGCGGAGTCGGAGAGGGGGTCAGCGAGCTCAGGGAGGTCCTGGCGGCGGCAAATCGACCGGAGATGGCTCGGGTGCCCGAGGTTGAAGACAAGGACGAAGGCGGCGAAGCAGGGCTTCCAGCGAAGCGTGGCTCGGTGGGGAGGACGAGGGAGTCATGGCGGAGCTAAAGGGCTTGTCGGAGGGGCAAGGGAGTGGCTGTAGTGGCAACTACGGCGATCGGCGGCGAGGGACGTGCTCGGCCGTCGCGGGGGAGAGTGAGAGAGACAAGGGGGAGAGTGCGAGAGGATGAGAGGGAGACGTGGGGGTCGCGTGGCATCCTCTAGGCGTGTCCCGGCGTCGGCAGAAGCAGGAGGTGGCCGGCGCATGGCTGACGCGCGGCGAGCACGCGCCCCTGCCTCCTGGCGCGAGGTAGGGGGTGACTGGCCGAGCCAGTAGGCTGGGCCGAGCTAGGTAAGGCCCAGGTGGGCTTCTTTCTCCTTTTTTTGATTTAGTTTCTGTTTTCTATTAAACTGCAACTGTTTAGCTTTATTTAAAATACTAAAACATTTCCAAAAATCCTGAAAATAAATGTGGCCTCTGTTTAGATTATTTCCAACAGGAAACATTTATTCCCAGAATTATTTGAGCATTTAGATTATTTTATAGCATTTAAATGCCCAAATTCAAATACTTATGATTTAATTCAATGACCTTTTGTTGACCTAGAAAAATGTGCACCAATTTTGCCAGAGGTTCTAACCTAAGACAAAGAGAGTGAACATTTTAGAAGGGCACTTCAGGTTCATTGAAATTATTATTTTGTAAACCCTAGTTGATTTCAAAAGGGGTGTTGGGGGTTCTGCCTTCCCCATTTCAATTTTGTGATGAGAAGTAAACATGATGCACACTCTAATGCATGGACTAGCTAGGGTGTGACACTCCATGTGGTACGTATTGTTTTGTCCGCATGCCATTCGGATTAAAGAGTGCCAAGTCCACTTTTGCAAGGGCAGTCCATTTTGGTTTTGAGCCACAGTTGCACAGAAACATAGAAGCCTATATGGATAATATTGTGGTCAAGACCAAGGATAGGGCCACCCTTATCCAAGATTTGGAGCAGACATTTGCTAATTTGCGCAAGATCAATTTGAAGCTCAATGCAGAGAAGTGTGTATTTGGTGTTCCCTCCGGTAAGTTGCTTGGGTTCTTTGTGTCCTATCACGGGATTGAAGCCAACCCCGACAAGATCAAAGCTATCGAGCAGATCCAAGAACCAAGGATAGTTAAGGATGTGAGGCGTTTGACAGGATGCATTGCCGCACTAAGAAGGTTCATCTCCAAGTCTGCCGAGCACGCCCTATCGTTCTTCAAAATTTTGGATAAGGCAGGGCCCATGAAGTGGACCACAGAAGCAGATGCAGCTTTGCAAGAGTTGAAGGCCTACTTGTCCTCTGTGTCTGCCCTGGTTGCTCCCAAACCCAGGAGTTGTTGCTGCTATACTTAGCGGCAACCAACCAAGTGGTTAGTGCAGCCTTGGTGGCGCAACGAGAAGTGGACGAGGCCGAGAGTGAGCAAGGACCGACCGAGTCAGAGAAGGATCAGGACAACAATGAGCACGACAACGAGAGCAACCCCAAGGACATGGCAAGGAAGAGAGTGTTGCAGCGCCCAGTGTACTTCGTCAGCTCCTTGTTACAGGGGGCTAGGTCAAGGTACTCTAGCGTGCGAAAGTTGATCTCGGGTCTCATCATGGCCTCAAGGAAACTGCGCCACTACTTCCAAGCCCATGAGATCACGGTTGTCACTCGTTTCCCGTTGCAAAGGATACTCCGAAACCCTGAGGCTACCGGCAGAATAGTGGAGTGGGCTTTGGAGTTATCCAGTTTTGGTTTGAAGTTTGAGAGCACATCAACTATTCAGAGCAGGGCATTGGCAGAGTTTATTGCAGAATGGATGCCAACATCTGACGAGGAAGTGACAGAGACAGTTATCCCCGGCAAGGAATCGCCCCAAGAATGGATTATGTATTTTGATGGTGCTTTTTCCCTACAAGGTGCAGGAGCTGGCATGCTTCTTGTCGCCCCCTCCTGGGAGCACTTGAAGTACGCCGTCCAAATACATTTTGCCCGGGAAGAAGCAACCAACAACACTTCAGAATATGAAGGGCTCCTTGCCGGGCTCAGGATTGTAGTTCAATTAGGAATTACGAAGTTGATCATTCGAGGAGATTTGCAGCTTGTGGCGAGAAAAGTCAACAAGGATTACCAAAGTCCATTGATGGAGGCATACGTCGAGGAAGTGACGAGATTGGAGGAGCGCTTTGATGGGCTGCAAACTGTTGGGGATCGTTGCAGAAATTTAAATTTTTTTCTACACATCACCAAGATCAATCTATGGAGTAACTAGAAACGAGAGAGAAGGGAGTGCATCTTCATACCCTTGAAGATCACGAGTCAGAAGCGTTGCAAGAACGCGGTTGGAGGAGTCGTACATGTAGCGATTCAGATCGCGGCCGAATCCGATCTAAGCACCGAACGACGATGCCTCCGCATTCAACACACGTGCAGCCCGGTGACGTCTCCCGCGCCTTGATCCAGCAAGGAGGAGGGAGAGGTTGAGGAAGAAGGCTCCAACTGCAGCATGACGGCGTGGTGGTGATGGAGTGGCAGTTCTCCGGCAGGGCTTCGCCAAGCTCACGCGAAGGAGGAGAGGTGTTGGGGAGGGGAGGGGTTGCACCTTGGATATGTTGTTGCAGCCCTCCCCTCACCCCTCTATTTATAGGGAGAAGTGGGAAGGGGGCCGGCCCCTCTAGATGAGATCTAGAGGGGGGCGGCGGCCAAGAGGGAGGGGACTTGCTCCCCAAGCAAGGGGGGCGCCTCCCTTTAGGGTTCCCCCCAAACCCTAGGCGCATGGGCCCTAGGGGGGATGGCGCCCAGCCCACTAGGGGCTGGTTCCCTTCCACCTACAGCCCATAAGGCCCTCCGGGGCAGGTGCACCCTCCCGACGGACCCCCAGAACCCCTCTGGTGGTCCCAGTATAATACGGGTATATCCCCGAATATTTCCGGTGACCGTATGATGACTTCCCATATATAAATCTTCACCTCCGGACTATTCCGGAACTCCTCGTGACGTCCGGGATCTCATCCGGGACTCCAACCAACATTCGGTAATCACATACAAAACTTCCTAATAACCCTAGCATCATCGAAAAGTGTGTAGACCCTACGGGTTCGGGAACCATGCAGACATGACCGAGACAACTCTCCGGCCAATAACCAACAACGGGATCTGGATACCCATGTTGGCTCCCACATGTTCCACGATGATCTCATCGGATGAACCACGATGTCGAGGATTCAAGCAATCCCGTATACAATTCCCTTTGTCAATTTGTATGTTACTTGCCCGAGATTCGATCGTCGGCATCCCAATACCTCATTCAATCTCGTTACCGGCAAGTCACTTTACTTGTTCCGTAACACATCATCCCATGACCAACCCTTAGTCACATTGAGCTCATTACGATGATGTCTTACTGAGTGGGCCCAGAGATACCTCCCCATCATACGGAGTGACAAATCCCAGTCTTGATTCGTGCCAACCCAACAGACACTTTCAGAGATACCCGTAGTGCACCTTTATAGCCACCCAGTTACGTTGTGACGTTTGGCACACCCAAAGTATTCCTACAGTATCCGGGAGTTGCACAATCTCATGGTCTAAGGAAAAGATACTTGACATTAGAAAAGCTTTAGCAGACGAACTACACGATCTTGCGCTGTGCTTAGGGTTGGGTCTTGTCCATCACATCATTCTCCTAATGATGTGATCCCGTTATCAATGACATCCAATGTCCATGGTCAGGAAACCGTAACCATCTATTGATCAACGAGCTAGTCAACTAGAGGCTCACTAGGGACATGTTGTGTTCTATGTATTCACACATGTATTACGATTTCCGGATAAGACAACTATAGCATGAACAATAGACAATTATCATGAACAAGGAAATATAATAATAACCATTTTATTATTGCCTCTAGGGCATATTTCCAACATTTTCCCACTTGCACTAGAGTCAATAATCTAGTTACATTATGATGAATCGAACACCCATAGAGTTCTGGTGTTGATCATGTTTTGCCCGAGGAAGAGGTTTAGTCAAGGATCTGTGACATTCATGTCTGTATACACTTTACAAATATCTATGTCTCCATTTTGAACATTTTCACGAATGGAGTTGAAGCGACGCTTGATATGCCTAGTCTTCCTGTGAAACCTGGGCTCCTTGTCAAGGACATTAGCTCCAGTGTTGTCACAGAAGAGAGTCATCGGGCCTGACGTTTTGGGAATAACTCCTAGGTCGGTAATGAACTCCTTCAACCAGATTGCTTCTTGTGCTTCCTCCGAGGCTGCCATGTACTCCGCTTCACATGTAGATCCCGCCACGACACTTTGCTTGCAACTACACCAGCTGACTGCCCCACCATTCAAAATATACATGTATCCGGTTTGTGACTTGGAGTCATCCAGATCTGTGTCGAAGCTAGCATCGACGTAACCCTTTACGACGAGCTCTTCATCACCTCCATAAATGAGAAACATATCCTTAGTCCTTTTCAGGTACTTCAGGATATTCTTGACCATTGTCCAGTGTTCCATGCTGGGATTACTTTGGTACCTTCCTACCAAACTCACGGCAAGGTTTACATCAGGTCTGGTACACAGCATGGCATACATAATAGACCCTATGGCCGAGGCATAGGGGACGACACTCATCTTTTCTCTATCTTCTGCCGTGGTCGGGCATTGAGCCGTGCTCAATCTCATACCTTGCAATACAGGTAAGAACCCCTTCTTGGACTGATCCATATTGAACTTCTTCAATATCTTGTCAAGGTACGTACTTTGTGAAAGACCAATGAGGCGTCTCGATCTATCTCTATAGATCTTGATGCCTAATATATAAGCAGCTTCTCCAAGGTCCTTCATTGAAAAACACTTGTTCAAGTAGGCCTTTATGCTTTCCAAGAATTCTATATCATTTCCCATCAATAGTATGTCATCCACATATAATATGAGAAATGCTACAGAGCTCCCACTCACTTTCTTGTAAACACGGGCTTCTCCATAAGTCTGCATAAACCCAAATTCTTTGATCATCTCATCAAATCGAATGTTCCAACTCCGAGAGGCTTGCACCAGCCCATAGATTGAGTGTTGGAGCTTGCACACCTTGTCAGCATTCGTAGGATCGACAAAACCTTCTGGCTGCATCATATACAATTCTTCCTTAAGGAAACCATTAAGGAATGCCGTTTTGACGTCCACTTGCCATATCTCATAATCATAGAATGCGGCAATTGATAAAATGATTCGAACGGACTTCAGCTTCGCTACGGGTGAGAAAGTCTCATCGTAGTCAACCCCTTGAACTTGTCGATAACCCTTAGCGACAAGCCGAGCCTTATAGATGGTCACATTACCATCTGCGTCTGCCTTCTTCTTAAAGATCCATTTATTTTCTATGGCTCGCCGATCATCGGGTAAGTTAGTCAAAGTCCATACTTTGTTTTCATACATGGATCCTATCTCGGATTTCATGGATTCCAGCCATTTGTCGGAATCTGGGCCCGCTATCGCTTCATCATAGTTGGAAGGTTCACCATTGTCTAACAACATGATTTCCAGGACAGGGTTGTCGTACCACTCTGGTGCGGAACGTGTTGTAATGGGAACCCCTTGACAGTTCGCTTTGAATAAAACTCCTCCAGCAATGCCCAACATTGGTTTTACCATTCGCCACCTAGCCTTTTCTTTCCCTTGGGTTCTGCACACTCAAGGGTCATCATTATTTTAACCCCCCGGGCCAGTGCTCCTCTGAGTGTTGGTCCAAATAGAGCCACTTGCAGCGCCACCTCGGGGAAACTTGAGGGTTAGTTTTGGTTGATTCCATAAGAATGGAATATTTATTATAGCTCCTTAATGTATTGGGAGGATATGTTATATAGAGAAATCACCATGCGAGTTCCCTCAATTTAAATGGATCGAAGATCCATACGATTTGATTGTTGAGAAAAAATGGCATTATAACCCTTTGGTTCCTCCTCCATCACGCCTCGTCCTTCCCTCCTACATCCTCCGCGCTGCTGCCTCCTCTGCACGCCGCGCCCGAGACCCCGCGAACCTCCCACTCGTCCGCCGCGCTCTTGTGCCTCCTCCTCCCTCCCACCGGAGCCCAAGTCCAGCGCCTCCTCCCTCCAGTGCCACCTTGCTTCTCCCTCCCGTGCACAAGCCCCTCCTCTGCCATGGCTTTCCTCCTCCTATGTCTGCAGTGATGTTGTGCTGCTGCAGCTGCTCTCCCTGCGCGCTGCCTTCCTTGCTGAGCCTCGTGGCATGGCCCTTCTTCGGCAACTAGCACCCCTCCATGGATGACCACCACCATCGTTGAAACACCCGGAGCAAGACGACCACAACTCTGTGGCTTTCTGGTGTAATTGGTTCATTTTGGCCTTTGGGTCACCGTTGTCGTTTTGTTGCAAGTACCTCGACGATCGCTAGTTTCGAACACCACAAGCACCAATACATCGACGTGTAATTGCAAAACTGTTGGTGACCTCGAAGCATGTGGAATTGTTAAGTTCGACCCCATGGTCGAGTACCCCTACAACAAGTGTACCTCTACCGCCGTCTTCGGAATCGCTAAGAACGCCAAGTACCCCTTCGAGTTGACGAAACCGGCAAGTTCGAAGACGCCAAGTACCACCAAGTTCCTGATGGATGCGCCAAGTCCCCAGCGAGACCCGTTTTTGTCAAGTTCGACTACACGGCTATGACCTCGGAGTCGGACCGCAAGCGCCAAGTACACCACCGGCAAGACCACACGGATGCTCGAACAACTATAGAACGAAACGTCAAGTACCTCGTCGATACGTGTATGACTACCGTTACTTGGGTTCGACAAGACACCGAGTACCACTACGTTTGCCATGTACATCATACACCAAGACCGAACCAACCAGTACCCTGAGAACGTCTGTACTGCTACCATCGACGTGCTTTCCGTCAAGTTCCACTACCGATGACCCTGAAACGACTACTTCGACTACCGTCGCGTGAACCACTACTTCCCTCGACGTCCGAGAACGTCTACTTCCCCTACACCACTTCGAACTCGAACCCCTCCGATAATGCACGCTTTGAAGGTATAACCCCGAGACGACCGTCCGAGAACGTTTGCATGTGTTGTATGAGATGCACCCGTTGTCTGCACCGTGTCCGAGTTGTCACTTGCTCGGTCCTCCTCTTTTGCCGCTAACCCGTGGGGACCCGGTATCCGGGAGCACCCCACCATCCTTGCATGACACGCCCCATCACTTTTCCTTTTGCACCGGCATCTCAATCGAGCTACCGGAAACCGGGACATTGTTCAGACACCGTTTCGTTATCGTTGTCGTGGCACTCCTTTTCTTTTCCGCCACGATGACAAATGCTTCTTAATATGCTCTTATCAATGTTTCCATAAATACTGCATAAAACTTGCACATGTCATTCGCATCATGATAATAACATTTAAATGTTTAAAATTGTTGTTTGCATTAAATTACTAATGCATATGGGGATTTACCGGGTTTGTTGTTTCTTATATCCGGCCCCATTTAAATTGTGTAGATGGTATAGTTTTGTTATGCCTCACCTCTTGCCATGTTTAACAACATTTAATATTGTTGGGTACCTAAACGAGAGAGAACTAAATAAGTCCCATGGTGTTTCGTCAATATGAAACTTGCTGCATATTGAGCTCCACTTAACTTGTAGCTTTGCTTGTGCACTTTGCCATGTCATGCCCTCTTTAAACCGGACATGCATCATACTTGGTTGTGCATCGTGCCATGCTTATGTGATGTTTGTTTACTATGTTGTTTGCTTCTTTCCGGGTTGCTTCTCGTGTTAGCTTCGGTTTCGTTCCGGAGTTGTGAGGATCCGTTCGACTACGTCCATTTGTCTTCTTCATGGACTCGTTCTTCTGACTTGCGGGATTTCAGGCAAGATGACCATACCCTCGAAATCACTTCTATCTTTGCTTGCTAGATGCTCGCTCTTTTGCTATGCCTATGCTGCGATACCTACCACTTGCTTATCATGCCTCCCATATTGTTAAGCCAAGCCTCTAACCCACCTTGTCCTAGCAAACTGTTGTGTGGCTATGTTACCGCTTTGCTCAGCCCCTCTTATAGCGTTGTTAGTTGCAGGTGAAGATTGGAGTTTGTTCCATGTTGGAACATGGATATTTTGTTGGGATTTCACAATATCTCTTATTTAATTAATGCATCTATATACTTGGTAAAGGGTGGAAGGCTCGGCCTTATGCCTGGTGTTTTGTTCCACTCTTGCCGCCCTAGTTTCCGTCATATCGGTGTTATGTTCCTGGATTTTGCGTTCCTTAAGCGGTTGGGTTATAATGGGAACCCCTTGACAGTTCGCTTTGAATAAAACTCCTCCAGCAATGCCCAACATTGGTTTTACCAATCGCCACCTAGCCTTTTCTTTCCCTTGGGTTCTGCACACTCAAGGGTCATCATTATTTTAACCCCGCCGGGCCAGTGCTCCTCTGAGTGTTGGTCCAAATAGAGCCACTTGCAGCGCCACCTCGGGGAAACTTAAGGAGGAGCTCGCGAGGGTGTGTTGTTTCATTCTAGTTGATCAGTAGTGGAGCCCAGTTGGGGTCGATCGGGGATTTGTGTAGCATTTGGGGTAGTCTTGTTTTTATTTTGGTTCCGTAGTCAGACCTTTGATTGTGTCTGGATGATGTAATGCTTTATTCATGTAATTGTGTGAAGTGGCGATTGTAAGCCAACTATGTATCTCTTTCCCTTATGTATTACATGGGATGTGTGAATATTACCTCACTTGCGACATTTCTTTCAATGCGGTTATGCCTCTAAGTCGTGCTTCGACACATGAGAGATATAGCCGCATCGAGGGCGTTACAAGTTGGTATCAGAGCCTTCCCCGACCTTAGGAGCCCCCTGCTTGATCAAATCGATGGCGTTATTTCATCTAGAAAAAATGTTTTGAGTCATTTAGGATTATATATATCAGAGAGTTAGAAATTCTTTTTACTGAAGGGAGTCCCTTCATCACTCTGGTGAGGCATCCTGACGTAGAGTTTTGACTCTTCTCTTCTCAAACTTCACTAAAAAAATTTTAGGATCATGCGGGTATCTTGGAATCGTTCCGATGGTTTTGTGACGAGAACATTGTTCTTGGTGCCTCCTGTCATTTAGGGGTTGTGGCAGTGTCCCGGGGAGTTGAGCTCCGAGGTGTTGTCGTCACAATTTTATCGTTGCAGTTCTGGAATACCTGAGATTAGTTTTGCCGACATCAAAAATCTCTTTTATGCAGTTGTTGGTGAGATAACCTCGATGCCACCCAGTACTGGGGCGGGAGTTCGGGAGTATTGCCATAACTCGTATAACGGATGCTTTTCGAAGGTTGAGGTAAATGATTTGCAAAGGTTTCTTGGTTATGTGTTGAAGGATGGATACAACTGGATGTAGGATTTGCTAGTTTTGGGTGAGATTTTATGCTTCCCCTGTATCCCCAACACCTGATTGCATAACCGGAAAATTTTAGGAGTTTATAAGTGGGAATTCAAGTAGCTCTTAGGATATCTTTTCGACAGATGTATGATATGAAATTGGGGTTCGACGTCTAGTGGTCTGCCTATTCACGGTTGGTTTTACAGTGGTCTCGTTGTGTCTTAAAGAGTCATTGGCTATGCCGACTCGGGGACGCTTCGTATGTCATGTGCACTGCCTTGTACATGATGGTACTGTACGATCGAGCCCGTGTAGGCCCCACCACGAAAACTTCAGACAAAATCTCTATCATATGTTTGTTCCGGCTTATTTTGCATGCCAATCCTTTGTTTTGTTTTAAGTTGTGGTATTCGAGTTGCTTCAATGTCAAGTGTTGATTCCATGCCTTTGCCAAGTGGTGTTCTCATATTCCTATGTGAATACTAATCCCTCATGATAATCGAGATTGTCATGTCAATCCTTTTCAACCGGCGTGTTTTCTCTTCAAGTGGTTCCGATCATTTCAACATCAGCAAGATCAATTATCAGTTCTTCTCAACGGTGTTTGTTTCATCCGACTCCAAGTTGCCTTTGTTTTTCCCTCCCTCCCACCCTTTTTCTTCAAGGACTTATATTTCTTATTCAAGTATCCTTTTATTCTTGTGATGTCTCTCCATCCTTTTCCGTCAATATTCTTATCCGGTGATTCTCATGAAGATCCTAACGGAACCTCAAGTTCGTCATTCCTCGTTCTTTTTCTTCTCCGGCGGAACCAATTCAAGCTTTGTTGATCATATCCCTTTTCCCTCATTTCAAATGCTTTCCCATGCCGTTGAACCTCATAAGCATTCACCTCTCGCTATTCAATTGTCCCGTAGTGCGAAAGATATCTCAGAAGATGCTAGTGCTTATTCTCATTCATTCAAGCTCCTTCGAGATTGTTATCTCATTCAAGTCTTTTAATTCAACCGGTGCAATATCTTTCTTTAAATCATTTCAACGGTGTTTCTTTTGAGTGGCCCCTAACCCACAGGTCTTTTCCCAGGATCTTACCTGACTCTTCTTATTTTCCCGGAGCTATCCTCAAATTTCTTTTCGAAGTTTGACGTAAGAATGATTCATCATCAGTCATATGTATTTCTCCAAGATCTTTCAAAATCTTTTCATCGTTGGTTCAACTTTTCCATTCTTCTTTATTCCGGAGTATCTCAACAATTTGGTGGTGTTTCTCGTCGTAATTCTCAGATTTCGATGACCGAAGAAGAGTTTTCCTCAAAATCTTAACCATTCTCTCAGAGATGCGTAGTTCAAGCTTGTTGCCATCCTCTCATAATTGTTTTCGATTGTGAGATTTCTTTTCACCCATCCGGTGCAAATTCAGGAGTCTTTTCAGTTTGATTCTCCGGAGGCCATCATCTCATTATTATTCATTTCAGCCGGCAGCTCACATTCTCCAAATCTTACCGGTGCATCATTCGAATATCCTCTAATCAGTTCATGATCTCTTCGTTCTCATGGATCTAAACCCTCTCATGTATCTTCGTTCATTTGCTAATTTTTCCCGATGTTTCTTTATCTTTACTTCGTTCATTTTCAATCCTACCGGTGTTTCGTTGAAGATCTTATCAAGTTATCGATATCTCTCCTAATCCTTTTCAACGAGAATAAGTTGTATGCAATCCGTTTGTTCGTCATCAATTTAATTGGTGAAGGAGGAGCATAACATAATTCTTATTCTTGATTCACCCAAATGATTAATTCCTTATTCCGGAGGTTCATCAAATTCCCGATTTCAATTGTTCATCTTCTCTTTTTCCCGGAGTTCCAATCTTTTTCAACTATTTCACCACGGAGATTCATCTAAATCGGTACAAGGATTCACCTTGTGTTTTCAACCTCTTTTTCCTTCCGTTTGATCATCCTTTTGTTACCGGAGTTCTTCATGGATGTTCTACATGATGGTTCATCAAGGAAATAATCCCTTCTCCAAGTGTTCATTGAGATTCTTTTCTAAGGAGCTCAATCATTCTTCTTCTTGCATTCCGGAGTGCAATTCTTTTTAACTTTTTTTGAGATGGTGTTATGTCTTTCTTGACAATTTCCCTTCATGTTTCATGATTCAAAAGTTGTTAGGAATGAGATATTTAAACCCATCAATTTCTTCTTTGGATTTATCTTGGGTTATATTTCACCTAAAGCTTTCCCTAAGGACTCTTGCTATTTATGGTGCTTATAAATGACCCAAGTTCTTCATTTATCCTTCCGGTGGAATAAGTTTCCCTCTCCTTGTTGATATCAATCCAATCCATTGTTTCCGTTTGTGGCAGAATTTCACCTCATAATTTTGAGATATTCTCCATAAGCCCACTACAAGCTTACTCTTTTCGTTGTTGGTTTTCTAATAATTACGTTCGACCCTTCTCCTAAGATGCTTTCAAGCTCATTCGAGATAAAAGATATTGTTTTTCTCCTCCGTTCATTCCATTTCATTCTCTCTTTTCTTCCGGAGGCATTGTGATGTTCCTCTCTTCAACCCTTCTTCTTGTTCTTGTCAGGACCTTATTCTTTTCGTGCTTATCCTTTCAACCGGAGTGTTACCCAAATCAGTTCTTTCTTATTCCTCTTTCTTAATGGAGTGTTTTCAACTCCGTTCATCTTCGTTGTATTCTTTCTTTCAAAAAATTTCAACCTCTCAAGGTTCGTGGTTTCAATCATTGGTCAAAGAAGCAACTTAGTTTTAGCTCTTCTCTTCCTCTTTCGTTTTCTCTCCGGTGCCATCCTAGATCTCGGGACGAGATCCTCTCGTAGTGGTGGAGTGTTGTAAAGCCCCAAGACCGGAGCCTCAGATGGCTTCCATGGTTTCCGAGTTTCATCATGTGATTTGTTTGGTTCGTTGCTTTCTTCTTTGCATCATTTGCATTGCATCATGTCATCATGCCATTTTTTCTCAACAATCAAATCGTATGGATCTTCGATCCATTTAAATTGAGGGAACTCGCATGGTGATTTCTCTATATAACATATCCTCCCAATACATTAAGGAGCTATAATAAATATTCCATTCTTATGGAATCAACCAAAACACACTTGCATCTTTCTCTTGTCAGCAATCCCTCATCAAGTGCAACACCCAATCACTAGTTTCTTCCTTTCAATTCTCACCCATTTATTGCAAATGAAAATTTTCTGTCACCTAAAAATGTTCATTCTTTTCCTATAATTATTGGACCATGCCATTTACCTCTCTGCCAAATCTCATCTTTTTCCGAGTTGTTTTGGTTTGGTCAAAAACGCGTCAAGTTTGAATTAATTCAAACTTGGATCATTTTTCTACCTCTAAAAAATTTGCCAAAGCATTTTATTCTAATATCTCAGAAACCCAGGATCTGAGGGATGTTCTTATATACTCCATACCCTTCTCCTTAACCCCCTAATCTTTTCTTGTAACATCTGTTTAAAAAAAAAAGACAGAATATGAGAATTAGGAGGGAGAAGAGAGAGGGTGAAAGGAGCCCAACAGCTCCAGCCGGCCTCTGGCCACTTCCCTCTCCCTGGGCCGGCCTCCAAGGCCCAGTCTCTCCCCTGATCTAACCTAGGCCCAGCCGCTCCCTCTCCATCTCCTTCGTTCCCTTCCCTCGTCTCCCTCCTCACGCCGCCAGGAGCGCCCGTGCCCGATGCCATCTGCTCGACCCCTGTCCTCTCGATCTCTCCCTCGATCCCATTTCTCCCGCCGCAGCGCCAGAGACCGAGTCATCCCTCGACGCGCCATCAGAGAGGGAGAGCAGCGCCGCTCCCTTCTTCGATCCACCTCCCTCTCCCTTCGTTCCCCTGCTCTCCTTCCCTCGCGCCGGCGACCTCCTGCTGCCTCTTCCACCACCAGATCAGGCCAGCCTCCACCGCCCTGCCCGTTTCCGGTCGAACCTCGTCGACAGGACCCCATCCCCGCCTTTGGTTCCTCCTCCATCACGCCTCGTCCTTCCCTCCTACATCCTCCGCGCCGCTGCCTCCTCTGCACGCCGCGCCCGAGACCCCGCGAACCTCCCGCTCGTCCGCCGCGCTCTTGTGCCTCCTCCTCCCTCCCGCCGGAGCCCAAGTCCAGCGCCTCCTCCCTCCAGCGCCGCCTTACTGCTCCCTCCCGTGCACAAGCCCCTCCTCTGCCATGGCTTTCCTCCTCCTGTGTCTGCAGCGACGTTGTGCTGCTGCAGCTGCTCTCCCTGCGTGCTGCCTTCCTCGCTGAGCCTCGTGGCGTGGCCCTTCTTCGGCAACTAGCACCCCTCCATGGATGACCACCACCATCGTTGAAACACCCGGAGCAAGACGACCACAACTCTGTGGCTTTCTGGTGTAATTGGTTCATTTTGGCCTTTGGGTCACCGTTGTCGTTTTGTTGCAAGTACCTCGACGATCGCTGGTTTCAAAGACCACAAGCACCAATACATCGACGTGTAATCGCAAAACTGTTGGTGACGAATTGTTAAGTTCGACCTCATGGTCGAGTACCCCTGCAACAAGTGTACCTTTACCGCCGTCTTCAGAATCGCTAAGAACGCCAAGTACCCCTTCGAGTTGACGAAACCGGCAAGTTCGAAGGCGCCAAGTACCACCAAGTTCCTGATGGATGCGCCAAGTCCCCAGCGAGATCCGTTTTCGTCAAGTTCGACTACACGACTATGACCTCGGAGTCGGACCGCAAGCGCCAAGTACACCACTGGCAAGACCACACGGATGCTCGAACAACTATAGAACGAAACGTCAAGTACCTCGTCGATACGTGTATGACTACCGTCACTTGGGTTCGACAAGACACCGAGTACCACTACGTTTGCCATGTACATCATACACCAAGACCGGACCGACAAGTACCCTGAGAACGTCTGTACTGCTACCATCGACGTGCTTTCCGTCAAGTTCTACTACCGATGACCCTGAAACGACTACTTCGACTACCGTCGCGTGAACCACTACTTCCCTCGACGTCCGAGAACGTCTACTTCCCCTACACCGCTTCGAACTCGAACCCCTCCGATAATGCACGCTTCGAAGGTATAACCCCGAGACGACCGTCCGAGAACATTTGCATGTGTTGTATGAGATGCACCCGTTGTCTGCATCGTGTCCGAGTTGTCACTTGCTCGGTCCTCCTCTTTTGCCGCTAACCCGTGGGGACCCGGTATCCGGGAGCACCCCACCATCCTTGCATGACACGCCCCGTCACTTTTCCTTTTGCACCGGCATCTCAATCGAGTTACCGGAAACCGGGATGTTGCCGTGACACCGTTTCGTTATCGTTGCCGTGGCACTCTTTTTCTTTTCCGCCACGATGACAAATGCTTCTTAATATGCTCTTATTCATGTTTCCATAAATACTGCATAAAACTTGCACATGTCATTCGCATCATGATAATAACATTTAAATGTTTAAAATTGTTGTTTGCATTAAATTACTAATGCATATGGGGATTTACCGGGTTTGTTGTTTCTTATATTCGGCCCCATTTAAATTGTTTAGATGGTATAGTTTTGTTATGCCTCACCTCTTGCCATGTTTAACAACATTTAATATTGTTGGGTACCTAAACGAGAGAGAAGTAAATAAGTCCCGTGGTGTTTCATCAATATGAAACTCGTTGCATATTGAGCTCCACTTAACTTGTAGCTTTGCTTGTGCACTTTGCCATGTCATGCCCTCTTTAAACCGGACATGCATCATACTTGGTTGTGCATCGTGCCATGCTTATGTGATGTTTGTTTACTATGTTGTTTGCTTCTTTCCGGGTTGCTTCTCGTGTTAGCTTCGGTTTCGTTCCGAAGTTGTGAGGATCCGTTCGACTACGTCCGTTTGTCTTCTTCATGGACTCGTTCTTCTGACTTGCGGGATTTCAGGCAAGATGACCATACCCTCGAAATCACTTCTATCTTTGCTTGCTAGATGCTCGCTCTTTTCTATGCCTATGCTGCGATACCTACCACTTGCTTATCATGCCTCCCATATTGTTAAGCCAAGCCTCTAACCCACCTTGTCCTAGCAAACCGTTGTGTGGCTATGTTACCGCTTTGCTCAGCCCCTCTTATATCGTTGTTAGTTGCAGGTGAAGATTGGAGTTTGTTCCATGTTGGAACATGGATATTTTGTTGGGATATCACAATATCTCTTATTTAATTAATGCATCTATATACTTGGTAAAGGGTGGAAGGCTCGGCCTTATGCCTGGTGTTTTATTCCACTCTTGCCGCCCTAGTTTCTGTCATATCGGTGTTATGTTCCCGGATTTTGTGTTCCTTACGCGGTTGGGTTATAATGGGAACCCCTTGACAGTTCGCTTTGAATAAAACTCCTCCAGCAATGCCCAACATTGGTTTTACCATTCGCCACCTAGCCTTTTCTTTCCCTTAGGTTCTGCACACTCAAGGGTCATCATTATTTTAACCCCCCGGGCCAGTGCTCCTCTGAGTGTTGGTCCAAACAGAGCCACTTGCAGCGCCACCTCGGGGAAACTTGAGGGTTGGTTTTGGTTGTAGGTAGTGCTCATCTGAGTGTGCCCTGAGAACGAGATATGTGCAGCTCCTATCGGGATTTGTCGGCACATTCGGGCGGTGTTGCTGGTCTTGTTTTACCATTGTCGAAATGTCTTGTAACCGGGATTCCGAGTCTGATCGTGTCTTCCCGCTAGAAGGAATATCTTTCGTTGACCGTGAGAGCTTGTGATGGGCTAAGTTGGGACACCCCTGCAGGGATTTGAACTTTCGAAAGCCGTGCCCGCGGTTATGGGCAGATGGGAATTTGTTAATGTCCGGTTGTAGAAAACCTGAAGTTGACCTTAATTAAAATGCACCAATCGCGTGTGTAACCGTGATGGTCTCTTCTCGGCGGAGTTCGGGAAGTGAACACGGTGTTGGAGTTATGCTTGACGTAGGTTGTTCTAGGATCACTTCTTGATCATAGATTTCTCGAACGTGTTTTGCCTTCTCTTCTCGCTCTCTTTTGCGTATATGTTAGCCACCAAATATGCTAGTCGCTTGCTGCAGCTCCACCTCATACCTTTTACCCTTCCTATAATCTTAAATAGTCTTGATCGCGAGGGTGTGAGATTGCCGAGTCCCCGTGACTCATTGATACTTCCAAAACCAGCTTGCAGGTGCCATTGAACCGTGCAGATGACGCAACCAAGCTCAAGGAGGAGCTCGATGAAAATCTTGTCCTTTGTGTTGTTTCGTTCTTGTTGATCAGTAGGGGAGCCCAGGTGGGGTCGATCGGGGATCTGTTTAGCATTTGGGGTAGTCTTCTTTTTATTTTGGTTCCGTAGTCGGACCTTTGATTGTATCTGGATGATGTAATGCTTTATTCATGTAATTGTGTGAAGTGGCGATTGTAAGCCAACTATGTATCTCTTTCCCTTATGTATTACATGGGATGTGTGAAGATTACCTCACTTGCGACATTGCTTTCAATGCGGTTATGCCTCTAAGTCGTGCTTCGATACGTGGGAGATATAGCCGCATCGAGGGCGTTACAGCAATACTTCATCAAGTTCTACTTTCCTCCCACTTACTTCTTTCGAGAGAAACTCTTTCTCTAGAAATGATCCATTCTTGGCAACAAAGATCTTGCCTTCGGATCTGAGGTATACCCAATAGTTTCTTTAGGGTATCCTATGAAGACACATTTTTCCGATTTGGGTTCGAGCTTTTCAGGTTGAAGTTTCTTGACATAAGCATCGCATCCCCAAACTTTCAGAAACGACAACTTAGGTTTTTTACCAAACCACAATTCATACGGTGTCGTCCCAATGGATCTCGACGGAGCCCTATTTAAAGTGAATGCGGCAGTCTCTATAGCATAACCCCAAAATGACAGCGGTAGATCGGTAAGAGACATCATAGATCGTACCATATCCAATAGAGTGCGATTACGACATTCGGACACACCATTACGCTGAGGTGTTCCAGGCGGCGTGAGTTGTGAAACAATTCCGCATTTCCTTAAGTGTGTGCCAAATTCATGACTCAAATATTCTCCCCCACGATTGATCGTAAGAACTTGATTTTCCTGTCACGTTGATTCTCAACCTCACTCTGAAATTCCTTGAACTTTTCAAAGGTCTCAGACTTGTGTTTCATTAAGTAGACATACCCATATCTACTCAAGTCATCAGTGAGGGTGAGAACATAACGATAACCACCGCGAGGCTTAACACTCATTGGACCGCACACATCAGTATGTATGATTTCCAATAAGTTGGTTGCTCGCTCCATTGTTTCGGAGAACAGAGTCTTGGTCATTTTTTCCATGAGGCATGGTTCGCACGTGTCAAATGATTCATAATCAAGAGACTCCAAAAGTCCATCTGCATGGAGTTTCTTCATGCGTTTGACACCAATGTGACCAAGGTGGCAGTTTCACAAGTATGTGGGACTATCATTATCAACCTTACATCTTTTGGCATTCACACTATGAATATGTGTAACATCATGTTCGAGATTAAATAAGAATAAACCATTGACCAGCGGGGTATGACCATAAAACATGTCTCCCATATAAATAGAACAACCATTATTCTCAGATTTAAATGAGTAGCCATCTCGCATTAAACGAGGTCCAGATACAATGTTCATGCTCAAAGCTGGTACTAAATAACAATTATTGAGGTTTAAACTAATCCCGTAGGTAAATATATAGGTAGCGTGCCGACGGCGATCACATCGACCTTGGAACCATTCCCGACGCGCATCATCACCTTGTCCTTCGCCAGTCTCCATTTATTCTGCAGTTCCTGTTTTGAGTTACAAATATGAGCAACTGCACCGGTATCAACTACCCAGGAGCTACTACGAGCGCTGGTTAGGTACACATCAATAACATGTATATCACATATACCTTTGGCATTGCCGGCCTTCTTATCCGCTAAGTACTTGGGGCAGTTCCGCTTCCAGTGATAGTTTCCCTTGC